>NW_024401544.1:0-2500 GCF_016859285.1 Xiphias gladius
TGTCTTCTTCTGTGATCAAAGATTCCTCTCCCTGATAATAGTTGAGCGTTGTGTGAGTGTTGAGATGTCATGTAGTGATCACTATTTTTCTCTAATCATTTTCTCTCATTAAAGAGAAGGGCAGAGCGCACAAACACACTCTCTCACACACACACACACACACACACACACACACACACACACATAGAATATAGACTTTGAAATCTTCATACATGTGTGAAGTTTGCATGTAAAAGTATGTGGATAACCTTGCATACGCGCACACGTACTTTCACATCTTAGAAAATGGGTTGTAGCACTTAGGTTGTAATGGTAGACAGTAATGAGGGGTCTTTTTAAAAGATTTAATGCCATCCCATCTTCTACACACATACTTTCGAATCCACCCACACAGTCTCATTAAACCAGTGACTCTAACTCCACACCTTTATCCTACAAGAGCCTCATCAACCATAATGATCCATATTTCCTACCTTACTAACAAGCACTGGTGACATTAAGGGACACAGTGAATTACATCAAGTTGATTGTCCTCTTTGCAAAATCTTACCAAATATCTCGTCTTAATCTCAGCACCAACTATTACCCAGTTATTTCACTAGTACAGCACTAAATGTTCAAAGCAAATCTCAGTTAAGGCGCAGGATAAATTAGAGTGGGCTCCTGTGTTATCTAATGCCATTGATGGGAACAGTTCGGTCCTTGATAATCTCAGTGCTAATGCACTTTAGGCCGCTCCAACAGTGTGTGACTGCACTGCACGACACTCATTCACTACCTCTGCATTCCCATCGCAATGCACTACTATTAGGGGTTAATGAGGCAAAGTGAGGAATAGATGAGAGACGGAAAGAAAGCCGGGAGAAAAAGAGACAGAAGGAAAAGAAAGAGCAAAGGAGATGAATAATAAATGTATCACGCTAGGATCCATTTTAAAGGGAAGATTAGAAGAGTCTGGATGCAAGCTGGGATGCTCACATGATCCAAGTGAGGACTAGGCCAGCCTGTTTCTAGGTCATCTCCATTAGACATCTTGGGATAGAACATCAAAGAATTCCCTGCTTTTAATAACATATATATATATATATATATATATATATATATATATATATATATATATATATATATATATATATAATGTGTGTGTGTGTGTGTGTGTGTGTGTAAAGTTACATGTTTTGACTTTTTTAGTATTTCTTTCAATCATATTGTAATTTGTCAAAAAAAAGTTCTATCATGTGATACTGAGACATTTAATGTGCTGCATCAACACCATAGAATTAATTAATTAATTTTTTGGGCAGGTCCTTGGTGTTGAAATGGAGCAATATTTATGCCTGTAGAGAGGGAAGTTGTAGAGAAGTGAAATTTAGTGTCCTGGCATAGCTCTTTCCATGCCAACTTATACAGTCAACAGCACACATGGTGGATGGCACAGCGCCAGGGCTCCATGGGCGCACTCACTTCTGGCAAGATGCACAAACATACACACACACCTTGACACCAGAAGGGATGTTAAAATGAGCACATTCATGCAGGTATATACAAACTTGGACACACACTGGGACAAGTTGGACGGCGGCACAGATCCAGAGGGTGCAGCATGAGTGGCACAGTGGGCATAGATTACCTTTGGCCCACACACACACACACACACACACACACACACACACACACACACACACACACACACACACACACACATTCACACAATGTCTCGCACACTCATTTCCTTGCAATTAAGCCCAGCGGCTCACAGTATATGCCTTGGCTTAGAGGAGACTGTCTTCAGACGGCTGTAGAGCTCTCCACAAGCCCTCAACAACCACACATGGAAACTACATAACCTCTTAGCCATTAAGTAGCAGGAATGATCAACTGTCTACAGAGGGATACACTTGCATAGAAGTAGGACACATAATGAAAAAAGACACAGCATTTAACTTCTCTTAAATCTCTGTAAATAACAGGATGTGAGGAGCTTCTTCATCTCCATTACACCAAATGACGAGTTTAAATGAGTGTAAATATGTGAGTTACTATCAAATTAGCTAATCTACTGTGAAGAAAGCAGACTGCGCTAGATACACATGCACACACACACTCTCCTATGGGAAGCGACTGTAGCGGGCTTATCAGATTACCCACTGCCAAGCTAATAGATTCTTAATAGATTGTTTTTGATTAGTTCCTCTGGTTTAGTGACATTAAGATGATTAATGTTTGTGTATATAGAAACAAATACACATTTGTGTTCACACGCACCGAAATATGTTTGCATATGGTGTGTATAAGTTAATAGAAAATGCTATTACTGGAATTATTTTTGTGCTTTTTTGTTACAATTACCTCAGTGTCATCACGTGGCTGTCATACACTACGGGAGCATTTCAGGGCCACGATGTATCCGCTGGGCATAGAGTTTATTCTCTGTCTTTTTTTCCCTCTCTCTCTGTCTCTCTGTATCTGTCTCTGACTCTGTCTGTCTGAGACACACACA
>NW_024401545.1:0-2000 GCF_016859285.1 Xiphias gladius
GTCTCTGAAAAAAAAAAAAAAAAAAGCCAAACAATACCGTGTGAACAGGTAGGACTTACTCAGTTTTGGCCAATGTTGTCAACGCTCTGCTGAAGAACCAGCCTAGAAAGGGCAGATCCTGGCCCTGGAAGCCCACTGGCAGAGCTCCTCGCTGGGCTGTTGAGGCTGGCCGGGGGGCAGCCTGCTCCGGCTCCTCAAAATTAGAGGTGTCATCTTCACTGTGCAACGCAGGAACGAAAGGCGGGAGAACTGCGGGAGAAAAGGATGAGAGGAGGGAGTAAGAGAGGGCAAGGGAAAAAGAGGAAGCAGTGACAAATAAGGTAATAAAAAAAAATGTAAAAGATAAAAAAAAAAAATACAAGGAGAAAGGGAAGAGAAAGGAAGAGAGGAGGAACGGAGCAGAGCAGTGGGAGCTTAGAGTGCGGTAAGTCGCGCGTTGATGCACATGCTGTCTCTCGGTCCCTCCCTCCCTCCTTCTCTCTCATACACACATGCTCACTCCCTCTCCCTCACTGCAGCAGAGCAAGCTAATCAGCTGGAGCCAAAGCTGAAGCATAGAGCTCTATCTCTGCCCATTTATCAATAAACCAAGGCTGTAGTTTCAATAAAAACATTTATACATGTGATTCTCCTCTTTATGTTGAATTTGACATTTACTACTCAAAGAATATCAATCAGTAAATCAATTAAAATTTACAAACATCTATAAGCATTACGGACACACACACGCGGGCAAAAAAGCTCATGTGTCATAGTCAAACAATAATCAGGTGGTTTTCAAAAAACAGGGGGAAAAAAAAACAAACAAAAAAAACAAAAAAAACACGAGATTAATTAATACTCAGTGTTGATAGGGATATTACACCTGGAAAAACAGCTCAGAGGAAATGACTGGCACGGCAATGTTTCATAATCGCTTCATAATCACAAAAAAGAGGGTTTATTCATCTGGAAACGAGGTAGAGTCTGTACAGCAAAAATAAGCACTCATCACCCCTGCAGCTACACATATAAATTACAGAACCACTGTAGAGCTGCGGTTATTTAATGTGACCATGCTTCCTTGAAAGCATGGTGACATTACACGGGAATGTCAACGGGTGTGTTTTCCCACAGCTGGTCAGGTGAAAATGTCAGTCTTTGTAGAACGTCATTGTTGCCATCAAATCTGAGACTGCACCGAATGACAAACGCACATGTATTTCCGCCACTGAGAGCGTGTCTGGTGTCGCTAGCGTAAAAGATTTTGTGCTGCGTCTGTTGAGAAGCAGATGAGTTGCAGTTCTTTACTCCGTCTGTGTTGCCTCTTGTCTCTGCCTCCCACCCGTTCTCCTCCTCAGGAAAGAGCTGGCCTACTGCCAACAGCGCACAGAATCTGATTATTTTACTACCGACAACACCACTGGCAACGCGATCGCTGTTTGTTGTCTATATGCAACCACACACACACACAGTACACTTATTTATATTTTAAACAACATTAATGTTAGACAGCCAGTCGTGTATCATCTGTCCAGTAACGTGATTATAGCAACACTGTGTCATTTCAAGCTAAAATGAGCATTTTTACTGGACAGAGAGGAGAACAGAGTCTCAAGGGAGAGGAAACTCCTCACCGCGTCTTAAGTTGATCCAGTCTACATTGGAGAAGAAAGAGTGACAGTGGAGTCCCTGGAAACCCAGTCGCTCTTTTGCTCCACAAAGCAAGCTCTGCACCAGGTCTACAAACTGCTTACTGGCCCGCGGCTCCTCCGGAAACTTTAAAAAACGCTGTGGGCAAACAACATGGACAAGGATTCATTACATAATAAATAAACTAATCAGGTGTTACTTCAAGTAAATCACACCGAATATTTTCAGTGAGTAGACTGGGAATGCTAAATAGGCAGTTTATTTCTTCATTCATATGGAATTAAAGGTTACAGACAATAACAGATCAAATACAACTAATGACCAATGTCAGTAGCAGTCAAGATGACAGTCTATGTACCTGGAAGTTG
>NW_024401546.1:0-17177 GCF_016859285.1 Xiphias gladius
GCAGGTTAACAGCACATTAATGGAATAAAAGTGGGTTATTGTGTAACTTATGCATCGGTGCTGTTGGATTATGACAAATAATGAAGGAACAAAATGTTTGTACATATGGGAAATTTGCTGACTGCCTCACCTATTCTCTTTTGCAGAAGAGCAGATGTCTAAATGTGCGAAAATGTTTCCGCTTGCTGGAAACGGGTTGCTAAGCTACATGTTTTGTCTAACCGCCGGTTGCTGTGTGCTCTGAACAGACAAAAGGAGGTGTTGCTGAGTGCGGTTGAGTGTGTGCGTGTGTGTTTGTGCAAAGATATGTGCTTACTCCACAGACCGGAGCGAGAAGACAGGAAACAGAGAAACAACTGAGGAAGCCACATCTGAGCAACTCATTTGCGTCTCAGAAATGATTGTACGCTTATGTATCCTGGGCAAGGGAGAGACAGTCAGTCAGACTTCGTAAACTGACCGAACCTTGTTGGCGCTAGGGATAGACCACAGCCCAGAGCTCTGTAACCATCATTTATGCTTTAAAATAAATATATTTGAGGATTCATCAGCTCTCCTGTCAACTTCATTTTGAACGCGCAAAGGAGAAGGGCGTTACAATAACCCATTTGTGTTTAATCTGAGCAACAAAACGACTTCTCCGACAATTTGGTGACCCCGACGTGATGAAGATGGAGAGTGGAAGAAGTCCGGCTTCGGACAAGGGAAACTGATTGAAAACTCATCACAACCATCTTCTGTGTACACTACAAAAGGTAAGCAGACACCTTGTTTTCATACAAAAGTACTGCTATTTGCATTTGCTCCAAATTTTGGTTGTTTGTGAATTGGCAAATCAGTTGAACAGTGTAAATGATGGTTGAATAAGGAAAACTGTGTATGAAGAAAAGAATAGGTGAAAGGCCTGAAGAGTGATCCTTAAGATCAACTTCGAACAAAATATAGTCGGGCGAAAGGCCTGAAGAGTGATCCTTAAGATCAACTTCGAACAAAATATAGTCGGGTGAAAGGCCCTGAACACTTCTAGTAATTAAATGGTACAGGTTATTGTTTAATAAGAAGCTAGAGTGTCTAAACAAAGAGGAACGGGTGAAAGGCCCTTGTCTTCCTGTAGAAGGCATAAAGAAAGGCTAAACAAGTCAAGGGAGCGACGTGAAAAGACGAGCCCGGTCTGTTGTTACCCCTGAACAGAAACTAGTTTGTATATTACAGCGATTTCTGTGACTTAGTTTAAAAAGGGAAAAATTGTGTGGGAGGTTTGGCACGTTGAATTGAGGAGCATTTCCTCTCTGATTTTGAGTACAGTAGGATCGAGTAGAGAGATCCATATTCTTACTCATTACAGAGCAATCACGTGTGCGGGTCTGTAATAAAGGGAAAAGAGAAGAACCACACTTGTAATACAAGGAATTCAGCGGCAGGCCATAGGCGTCCCGCGACCTGTCCAGAGACAGATCGTAGAAGCTCGGACGTGCTGCCTTCTGAAGTCTGAGTATCAGGGCAGTGACTTCTCGGGTTGTAAGTGAAGTAAGTCCTGTTTTAAATACAGGGATGGCGTCTCCATTCGATGATTTAGCGTTGGAAGAACAATGGGCGAAGTTAAAATCTCAAGTTATAAGTGGCAAAACTGCAAAGGAAAGACCAGAAGAGAGAGAAAAATTTGAAAAAGTATGGGGAGAAATGGAAAAGGAAGGTGTAATTAAATCTAAACCAGGATCGAAGTCCCCTACCGGCACAATTGGCGGGTTATGAATGGGAGTGTAAGAAGAAATGTCAGGAACATGATAAAGACAAAGAGAAGGCAGGATTAATTAAGAGGAAGTGGAAGAAAAAGAGAGATGAATTAGAGGAACGAAGAGCAACAGTACATCGACTGGCAATCGCAGCAGCAGCGTTACAACAGAATATGAGAAGAGGGGCAGGAGAAAATAGAGGTCAGACAAGTGAGCCGAGCGCTCCCATGGAATGTCCACCTCCATATAGCCCCCAGGGAACCCAGATGCCCCTGTTGGTTGTGAAAGGAGGTACATTGGATGTGGACACTCTGTCCTCTGATGAGGAGACTCGCAGAGAGAGAGTAAGGATAGAAAGCGAGATCAGGATAGGCTGTCCAGGTTGGAAGCACAGGTAGAGGAGACTATACAGGACGTAGAAACGCGGATTAAGGCTAAAGAGAAAGAGATGAGAAACAGAGAGACTAGAAGGGAAGACAGACAGAGACAGGAGTATGGAGCAAAGTGTAGACAGGAGCAGGAGGAACATGTAGAAGAGTTGCAGTGGGCGCTTAGCAGGATGGAAGAAGAGAAAGCTGAAGAACATAAACAGGCAGAGAGACAGGAAGGTGAGCACGCACATAACACCTCTAGTAAAATAAGGCTATACACATCAACACCCGGAAAACCACGACCACCCCCCTCAACTGACTTGCTGAAACAAATGACTAATCAACAGAGACCTGACTCGGACACACGGCTCACATACAGCAGATGGCTCATGTGCAGATGACAAGAGTGACGAGGAGGGTGAGACATATGGGGCTGAACTTACAGGCCAACTGAAATTGTATCCGCCATATGTCAGAAAATTAACCAAATCTTCCCCTCTTCCTCCAACCACCCAGTATAACTTGCGTTCCAAAACTAAATCCACCGGCGCGACACAGATGCCATTAATGAAGACCCCAGCAGGAGACACGGTGTGTCAACCTTTGGTTTCACTGATTTACATTGTTTAAAAGACAAAATGCCCTCACCTAATGAGGGAGGAGGGCCCTGGATGGAAAAATGTATTAAAATGACATTGGGGCACCGTTTAGCTCCGGGTGACTGGCGTGCTCTGGCGGGGCAGCTAATGCATGCGTGGGACGTAGGTGATATTGAAGCGGACGCAGGCGCCGTAGGTTGTCCTGATACTGCGCCGTTTGCAACATATGCAACGGTCATAGGCGGGGCAATGTGGAAGAAGTACCCAGTTCCACTGGGTGCAATGCATAATATGGTATTTACCCCTAAACCTGAAGAATCTGCCCAAACATTCTTGACTAGATGTAAAGATATGTGGTCCGACGCTACAGGGACCCACCCTAGCTCTAGTGAAACACAGATTGCACTCTTCCGTAGAGCTATTTTGGAAGGACTTCCAAAACCGGTGAAGACCGCTATGGAAGATAATCCTGAACTGCATAGAGCCCCTACGGCTCAATGGGAAACACATTTGGCCCATCATTTCGCTAAGCATAGGAGCAACAGGGAGAGAACCAAGGAAAAGAATCCGACCTGCAAACTCAACTTCTGAAATTGCAATGAGTGGAAGCTAGACATAAAACTAATGAAGCAAAGAAAGGGAAAGAGAAAGCCAAAAATGAGCTTCAGTTGGTGCAGCAACCCTCAGGTGACAAAGGTGATGATGACTTATATCCCACTCCACCGTAGGCACCTCCCCAACCTTCTTATAGAGGATGCGGAGGGTTCAGGGGAGACATGGGGGGCAGAGGTCGTGGTCCACGCGGAAGGTCCCACAATATATACTATGGATGTCTTTTTTGTGGTGACGTAACGCACTGGAAACATGAACACCCACAGAATAAAAACCATTGGAGAACACAAAGGGGAAGCTGGGCTCCCCGTAGAGGTCGGGGACGAGGTGGTTTCCCTCCACAACCCTATTCACAAGCCCCACAGCCGTATGCATAGACTCAACAGGCATACCCACAAGCTCCATCACACAAGGCTCCCAATCCTCAAGCTGCACCTCCACAGCCTCAACAAGGGCAGTATCGCATGGGTCAGTGGGAAGAGCCGTACCAAGGATGAGGAGGCCCGAGAACCCCACAAGAAGTGGAATTGGCAGATCCTCTTCTGAATATTTCAGTAATGGGAAAAGACTTGCCCTACCTAGTGGACACCGGTGCTCGGTATTCCACTCTTAACACACGAATTGCCACTCCTCCACTTTCGAAACAGTGTGTTCGGGTTAAGGGGTTTCTCTGGGACTCCTGCACACCTCCCTTTAACAACACCCCTTTCCTCACAGCTGAGGCTGGCAAAACAACAATTCAGGCATCAATACATAGCCTCACCACATTGCCCAGTGAACTTGATGGGAAGAGACATTTTACTCGCGACCGGAGCGAGTATTCTCTGCTCTCCCGATGGTATCTTAATCACGTTTCCCAACGGAAAAACTCTGAACTGTTCATTAGGCAGTGATGTCATGGACTGCGACACGATGATGTCGGCTGACATCTCTCCTGAGGGCCCTGGATCTTGGGCTGACATTTATTGGGGTTTAATTGAACCATCAACTGACGGTGTTTGCCAACTGTACCAGTCGTGGCGCCCGTGGATCCATGCCCTCTCGCCCTATGTCTGACCCTCTGATCCCCTTCCATCTCACCCTCAAATATGACAGGGAGGGGGACGAAATTTATCAAGAGGCCTTTGCCTCGGTGGACGGTCAAATCTGACCTGTGACGTCCACATGCCTGTATGTAGGCAAGGAGGGTGTTGCTGCAGCAGCTGAACTAGGTGAAGAGCACGCACAGTGGTTTGACATGTCCAAGGAGTCAGTTCCCCATATCACACTCGCTATATATGCACAACATGAGGCAAAAGATCTAGGTCCCACGACCAAACATCTCTCTACACTGACAGACTGGGTCCCCGATCAGATCCCAAGTGTTCAGTTTTCCCCCTCAGCTTCCGCATATCGCATTGTCAGTCAGGTGACAGACACAATGCTTCTCGAACACGGACAAATTGAACGCTTTCATGGCAGAGAAAAAACAGACCACCCAGATACTGACAAAGTTTCGTCCTCCCTGCCAGACACGCTCTGGTCCACCGGTCCCACGGATGTTGGTTTTTGCCCTGGGATAGCCCCAGTCACGTTTGAGCTCAAGGAGGACACGCCCATCTATCAGGCACAATATAAGCATAAACCAGCAGCGGCTGAGGGCATTTTCGATTCCATAGAAGGCTTGCTTGAGGCGGGCGTGTTGGAAACTTCCAACTCAGCGTGGAACACACCTGTAGAGAATCAAAACACCGGTAAATATCGTATGGCTCACGACCTCCGCCGAATTAACGCCATTCTCGCCACTCCAACGGTATCGGTCCCCAATCCATACACTGCCCTGACTGCTCTGTTACCCTCACATCAGTGGTTCACCTGCATTGACCTGGCCAACGCGTTCTTTTGTCTCCCTCTAGCGGATCACTTGAAACCCATTTTTTCATTCACATATGGTAACAAGACACTGCAATACCGCAGGCTTCCCCAGGGGTTCATTCTCTCCCCAGGTATTTTCAGTCAGGCTTTAAAACAGCAACTGCAGGGAATAGAATTGCCCCCGGGCGTAGCTCTGATATAATATGTAGATGACTTGCTTATCGCAGCGGAGACAGACGCCTCATGCCTTCGCGCCACTCACGCGGTCCTGGACCGACTAGCCCGGTGTGGTTTTAAAGTATCCCATTCTAAATTGCAGTGCTGCCGCCAACAAGTTGCCTTTCTCGGTCGCATGGTATCAGCCAGAGGCACAGCATTGTCAGCACGTCATAGGTCGTCCATTTTGTCCCACCCCAAACCACAGACAGTAAAAGACATGTTATCCTTTTTGGGAATCACGGGATACAGTCGCCATTACATCCCCTCCTACGGCGAACTGACTAAGCCTTTACGTGCCTTGGTTAATGCACAGGGAATGTGTAACCTCACCGCTCCACTGTCCTGGGATCAGGACACGGAAAGTCCATTCATTAAATTGAAACAGGAACTTTCATCTGCAGCCGATCTGGCCATCCCAGACTACAAGTCGCCATTCTTTTTGGATGTTTCTGAAAAGACATCATCTGTCAATGGTGTCTTATTTCAGAAAAAAGGGGGAGGCAGACAGGTGTTAATGTATGTGAGTGTAGCACTTGACCCAATGGAGAACAGACAACCGCCATGCACACGTCACGCAGCAGCAGTAGCAAAGATATTGCAGAAAACAGCACACCTAGTAATGGGACACGCACTCACTGCATTAACTACACACAGCATTGTGGCATACGTAAACTCTGCTGCATTCACAATCACTCCACTCAGACAGACCAGACTGGACAGTATCTTGAGCGCACCACACATTACATACACACACGATGGGATCAATATGGCAGATGGTATGAGGGAAGGAGAGAAACATGACTGCGAGACTAAAGTGAGACAGGATGTTAAAGCGAGAGAAGGCTTGAATAGTGAACCACTACCGCACGCGACTGAAACCATTTTCACAGATGGGTGTTGTTTCAAACACCCACAGGAAGGGCTGAAAGCAGCATATGCAGTGGTACGTCAGACAGGGAACTGCTTTGAGAAAGTGAAAGTGGGCCAGCTCCAAGGGAAAGAGTCTGCACAGTTAGCAGAGTTACAGGCAGTAACAGAGGCACTAAAATGGGCAGAGGGAAAAGTTGTAAATATCTATACAGATTCAGCGTATGTGGTAGGAGCCATACATGTTGAAATGCCCCAATGGCTAAGGGCAGGTTTTGTGACTGCATCCGGCATTCCCATAAAACACGAAAAGGCTATGAAAGATCTCTTGGAGGTTTTGCAATTACCAAAAGAGGTAGGGATCATCAAGTGTAAAGGACATAGCAAGGAAGACAGTCTAATTGCGAGAGGCAACGAGGCTGCGGATGCAGCGGCTAAAATGGCTGCAGGATATGTTCAAAACTACATAATGGTGCAGACAGGAATGATCCAGGACATACTACCCCCATGCGATGTAAATATGATAAAAGCGGAGCAAGAGAAAGCAGAAAAACATGAGAAAAACCTCTGGGAGGACAGAGGAGCAACTTGTACAGAAGGATTGTGGCGGGCTGCTGACGGGAGACCAGTTTTGCCTCCTGGGTTGGCACCCTCCCTGATTGCAGAGGCACATGGCCTCATGCATGTAGGTAAGACACAAACAATGAGAAATTTGACCCACTGGTGGCATCCACATCTACCAGGGATGGTGGAAAGACACATCAGGGTTTGTGAAGTGTGTACTGTGCATAATGCTAAACCCACATGCAAACCACATGAAGGGAAATTTCCTCTCCCCAGGTGCCCTGGCACGGAAATCATTATTGACTATACTGATATGGAAGAGCGGGTTCGAGGATATCGCTACGGCCTGGTCGCAGTGGATGCATACACTGGCTGGCCAGAAGCAACCCCGGCAAAGGCCGAAGATGCCAAGACAGTGGTGAAGTTTTTGATCAACCACTACATTCCCTTCCATGGGTTCCCAGCGAAAATAAGGTCAGACAACGGGACCCATTTTGAAAATAAAGATCTGAGAGAAGTTGAAAAGCTGTTGGGGCTCCAACATGCTTTTGGCACCGTGTATCATCCTCAGTCCCAAGGAAAAGTGGAAAGGATGAACCAGACGGCTCAGTTACTCGAGCCCTTGAAGGCCTTGGAACATTGTCTCAAGAAATGCATGAAAATTCTGGTATCGAGAACCCCCTCGATGACTTACTAGGGCAATGGTTTGGTAAATGGAAGACTCTAGTTGTGTCAGTAGCCCTATCTTTGGTTGGAATGATAGCAGCGCTGGGTCTCTGTGGGTGCTGCTGCATTCCCTGCATTCGATCCCTATGTGAGCGCATAATTGTAGCTGCCATTTTGAAGAAAAACCCCCCCACCACCATATCAAATGTATCAGGCCGAGACAGAAGGTTTGTTGAGATGCTCGCCTGAAGGTGAGGATGAAGAGGTAGTATTACCCATGTCAGAAGTGTGATCTCATAAATGAGATCGAAAGGGGGGTGTGTAAACTTTCAGGTATAAAATGGCCTCCTTCAGAGGCCAAAAGGGGGACTGTTGGATTATAACAAATAATGAAGGAACAAAATGATTGTACATAGTGGAAATTTGCTGACTTGTGCAAAGATATGTGCTTACTCCACAGACCGGAGCGAGAAGACAGGAAACAGAGAAACAACTGAGGAAGCCACGTCTGAACAACTCATTTTCGTCTCAGAAATAATTGTACGCTTATGTATCCTGGGCAAGGGAGAGACAGTCAGTCAGACTTCGTGAACTGACCGAACCTTGTTGGCGCTAGGGACAGACGACAGCCCAGAGCTCTGTAACCATCATTTATGCTTTTAAATAAATATATTTGAGGATTCATCAGCTCTCCTGTCAACTTCATTTTGAACACGCAGAGGAAAAGGGCGTTACAATAACCCAAACATGAAAACTGAAATTTTAAAGGTAGAATTAGACAGGAAATATTTCAGGTTTGCTTAAAAACACGCACGCACAAATTTATATTTTTTTCAAATTGTAAATGTATTTGTGCTTTAATTATAAAAGTTTCAGTTTGGCAAAATGGACACTAGAAGGTTATAATACAATCTCAGTCTCAACAGCCCTGCAGCAAAAAGAACCATTATGAAGCTTAAAATGTTTACGTTTTTTCAACTCTCTGGTTATTTTTATGGCCTTAATTTGTGGCATGGATGTACTGGGTTGTGTTATGTTGCTGGTGTTCCTGGTATTGTATTCATCGGTTGTAGTTTATGATACCTGATGTTGTTCAGCAGATTGTTGTGTTATTATTAACAACAAAAATGCACAGATATGAGCTGTTAAATAACATTAAGTTGCATTTTAAAATGAAGATTAAGTTCATATTTCTTGCAAACTCTCCTGAACATTAAATATAGTTGAGGGGGAAAACACGGAACAAAACACCAATGTAATCCGGAATACAATGTCATTCCAGAACAGAATGGAAATAGTGTCTTTGAAGTTCGTTCTAGAACAGAATGGAAATAGTGTCTTAGAATTTCAGTCAGAGAAGGGATTCCAATATTGCAGCCAGTCTTCTCAATACACAGCTACTGAACAGACACAACCACAGTTGCTACTCTTGCAAACTTTATTGTATCATTTTACAAAACCCAGAAGTATTTCAGGAACATTGCGACCTGCTGCAAGGACAGAGACTGACAAGCAGTTGTCAAAGTAAGGCTTTACGAATCTTTCATTATAAGATGCGAGACCTTTTTAACAGCTTAACTGATATCTGATATGGACTAGGTATTTTTTATATGTATTTGTCTAAATAAATGTTGTTTTAACATTATAGTTTGAGCAGTTTAATGTTACTGTTTTGAATTAATCTTTCATTATAAGATGCGAGACCTTTTTAACAGCTTAACTGATATCTGGTATGGACTAGGTATTTTTTATATGTATTTGTCTGAATAAATGTTGTTTTAACATTATAGTTTGAGCAGTTTAATGTTACTGTTTTGAATTAAGCTTAGAACGGTCCTAATCTTCTCACACGACTTTCTGTAATGACATACAGACTGTCAACGAAATCCACCATGGACCTTTGGTCTGACCAGTGCCTAAAAAAAGGTCAGAAAATGGTAAGTTACTTTTTATTCTGTCTCAGTTTTTTAAGTTTTTTTTTTTTTTTTTTAAACCACGTGCTTACCAATGCTCTTAATGAACAAATGATCTAACAAAAAAGTAACCTTTTATTAGGTGAAGAGCCATTACATCAGCAGTTTTGTAGAGCTCCCACTACAAGAGCCCCTGCAACTACAAAGAGCCTATAGCTCACGGATCAGGAAAATGCACCGTAGAGCAGCTCCCTATGACAAAACGGACAGGTAAGTCTTGCACCAGACTTCAGATTATTTTAAATATAAATTAAAATACAATAGTGTTTTATGGTGCTAAATGTGATGTTTGTTGTGGCTCAGCCCTCAACATTATTCCATTTTCTTTCAGTTACATGAAAATAAGCATTACATGGTTTGTCTAACAATGAGTCCTTTGTTATCTGTTTGCATTGTATGATGCCAAAATCAACTGCTGACCCTATTTTTGCAGAGTGTGCAGCTTTCAAGAGGCAGCCCCTATACCACCTCCACCAAGGGAATACTTCTCCAGTGTGTTCTTTCTTGCAGAGGAGGTTTCTCTGCCAAAGAGGAAGGGATCAGCTGACCTGAATGTTTCTCTGCCCCTCACACTTCTGTCCCATGATGTCCCTTTGCCTTCTCAAACAAAGGAGAGGAAGTACCCGGATTTGTCATATGACGTGCTTGATTTGTTGCCCCTCAGCTGTCTGGCTGATATTCCACTGCCACCAAGTCCTCCACCTGCTGACGCTGCGTTGGACACTCAGGAGAAGAAGTATCCAGATTTAAATAACATTGGGTTTCCTTCTCTGGATGATGAAGTGGCTTGTGTGATGTCGAGGCCTCCTAACCTGTTGCCTCATGAAGTACCACTGCCACCAAGTCCTCCACCTGCTGACGATGTGTTGGACATGGGACACACTCAGGAGAAGAAGTATCCCGACTTGAAAAACATTGGGTTTCCTTCTCTGGATGATGAAGTGGCTTTTGTGATGTCGAGGCCTCCTAAACTGTTGCCTCATGAAGTTCCACTGCCACCAAGTCCCCCACCTTCTGACGATGTGTTGGACATGGGACACGCTCAGGAGAAGTATCCAGATTTAAGTAACATTGGGTTTCCTTCTCTGGATGATGAAGTGGCCTGTGTGATGTCGAGGCCTCCTAAACTGTTGCCTCATGAAGTTCCACTGCCACCAAGTCCTCCACCTGCTGACGATGTTTTGGATATGGGACACACTCAGGAGAAGAAGTATCCAGATTTAAAGAACACTGGGTTTCCTTTTCTGGATGATGAAGTTCCACTGCCACCAAGTCCTCCACCTGCTGACGATGTGTTGTATATGGGACCCACTCAGGAGAAGAAGTATCCAGATTTAAATAACATTGGGTTTCCTTCTCTGGATGATGAAGTGGCCTGTGTGATGTCGAGGCCTCCTAACCTGTTGCCTCATGAAGTTCCACTGCCACCAAGTCCTCCACCAGCTGACGATGTGTTGGACATGGGACACACTCAGGAGAAGAAGTATCCCGATTTGAAGAACATTGGGTTTCCTTCTCTGGATGATGAAGTGGCTTGTGTGATGTCGAGGCCTCCTAAACTGTTGCCTCATGAAGTTCCACTGCCACCAAGTCCTCCACCTGCTGACGATGTGTTGGACATGGGACACGCTCAGGAGAAGTATCCAGATTTAAGTAGCATTGGGTTTCCTTCTCTAGATGATGAAGTGGCCTGTGTGATGTCGAGGCCTCCTAAACTGTTGCCTCATGAAGCTCCACTGCCACCAAGTCCTCCACCTGCTGACGATGTGTTGGATATGGGACACACTCAGGAGAAGAAGTATCCAGATTCAAAGAACACTGGGTTTCCTTCTCTGGATGATGAAGTTCCACTGCCACCAAGTCCTCCACCAGCTGACGATGTGTTGGACATGGGACACACTCAGGAGAAGAAGTATCCCGATTTGAAAAACATTGGGTTTCCTTCTCCGGATGATGAAGTGGCTTGTGTGATGTCGAGGCCTCCCAAACTGTTGCCTCATGAAGTACCACTGCCACCAAGTCCTCCACCTGCTGACGATGTGTTGGACATGGGACACGCTCAGGAGAAATATCCAGATTTAAGTAGCATTGGGTTTCCTTCTCTGGATGATGAAGTGGCCTGTGTGATGTCGAGGCCTCCTAAACTGTTGCCTCATGAAGCTCCACTGCCACCAAGTCCTCCACCTGCTGACGATGTGTTGGATATGGGACACACTCAGGAGAAGAAGTATCCAGATTCAAAGAACACTGGCTTTCCATCTCTGGATGATGAAGTTCCACTGCCACCAAGTCCTCCACCTGCTGACGATGTGTTGGATATGGGACCCACTCAGGAGAAGAAGTATCCAGATTTAAATAACATTGGGTTTCCTTCTCTGGATGATGAAGTTCCACTGCCAACAAGTCCTCAACCCGCCGACGATGTATTGGATATGGGACACACTCGGGAGAAGAAGTATCCAGATTTAATTAACATCGGGTTTCCTTCTCTGGATGATGAAGTGGCCTGTTTGATGTCCAAGCCTCCTAACCTGTTGCTTCATGAAGGTCCACTGCCACCAAGTCCTCCATCTGCTGACAAAGTGTTGGACATGGGACACACTCGGGAGAAGAAGTATCCAGATTTAAGTAACATTGGGTTTCCTTCTCTGGATGATGAAGTGGCCTGTGTGATGTCGAGGCCTCCTAACCCTTTGCCTCGTGAAGTTCAACTGCCACAAAGTCCTCCACCTGCTGACGATGTGTTGGACATGGGACACGCTCAGGAGAAGAAGTATCCCGATTTGAAAAACATTGGGTTTCCTTCTCTGGATGATGAAGTGGCCTGTGTGATGTTGAGGCCTCCTAAACTGTTGCCTCATGAAGTTCCACCTCCACCAAGTCCTCCACCTGCTGACGATGTGTTGGACATGGGACAAGCTCATGACAAAAGAACCCTGGGTTTGAATCGGTTTCCTTCTCTGGATGTGGACACTGAAATACTGCCAAAGCCTCTCAGCGTAATGTCTCACCAGGTTCCACTGCTACCAAATCCTCCACCTGGTGATGCTACAAAAACAGTGAACCACTTAAATGAGAAAAATTACCCGGATTTGTCTGTTGAGGATGAACTGTCTCATTTGATGTCCCTCTGCCAACTGGCTGATATTCCAGCGCCTCCAAGTCATCAACCCTTTGAAATTCCAGATCTTGGAGAGAAGAAATACCTTGATTTATCTACTGTTGGTTTTCCTTCTCTGAATGATGACATATGAATGTAATTTGCTTGTTTTCTTGTCCCGCAAATATGTTTGTGAAAAGGTGTGAAGACTGAATTAAAATCTTGTCTCATATTAAGTCAGTCCTTTTAATGATAAAAGGTGAATTAAAATCCTCTTGAGGTGTAAAAAAGGGAACATTGTAGACATGAATTAGTCAGCCACTAAAAGATCTACTCAAGATGATATATTGAGGCCAAGTTGAACTGTAAAACACCACGTTGAGGAATAAGGTCATCCCCATCATAACAATGCTTAGAAACCCTTTGCTCCTGTAATTAGGTATACTGTTTTTCAAGGAGACTCAACTGTTTAAGCTGATCAAGAATCTTCTCCCTTTGCAATGAACACTATCATTCAAACAAACTCTGCTTTTCTCTTTCTCTAGCAAATTTCAAGTGAGGTTGTCAGGTTCTTTCAGTAGATAGTTTCATAATCCTAGTCAATCTACTTTTAATTCTACTTGAGTATGTGTTAAATAAAGTGGCTGTATTCCTGCTTGAGTACAGCGTTTGGATATTCTACATACTACTGCTAAACAAATTAGCAGTTAATCACACTCCATCTACCAAAACTTCAAAACTGAGATACCACAAATAACACTAAACATCACAAGTGGTACGAAAAACATGTCCTCTAAGCAACTCAGTGGTTTACTAGCCACAGAATCATCCCCAAAATGTATTTACAAGAACAAGAAAAGGAAATTGAGCAACGAAACAAAGCTCATACACTGAGAAAAAAACAACAACAAACACTTAGTGTGATGTATCCCAAACAATTTTGAATAATGGCGTATGAGGTAAGGAGTATTAACTGAACTGGAAGTGCTTTCCCCAAATGATCCCCCACGTAAGACGGATGACGAAGAGAAGGGGGGGATCTTCCTGCATGTGGAAGCTCCACAGCCGGTGAGCTTCCACATGGCTTGCACACGGACGCTACCAGGGAGCAAAGTGTCATTTTTAAAAGAGCATTTCTTTCCTCTGGGCTGGAGGGTGGTGGATAATGCTTTTGTGCATTAGCAAGAGGGGAAGGCCTTCCATCATGGCTATGTGCATGTCTTGGTTTGTACATGCGCTGATTGTATGCAGGTAGCGTTGCTCTCCTCCAGGCTGTAGTGTGGTTATGGAAGTGGAGGGGAGAGGAAGGGGAGGAGGACGCCTTGTGGGTAGATGCAAGGCAGGCAGAGCATCTGGAGACAAGGACTCTCACTGATGTCAAGCCGGGGCGGGTTATTTATTTGGTTGGGGGTCGTGGGAATACTGGAAGCATCTTCTTGCTGATTGAGAACTGATGCTCTCAGACACATTACAATGCTAGTGATGGTGTGTTTTTTGTGACAAAGGCAACCTATCCAACACAAGACGCTGTCATGCAGCTAGGCTGATTGGTAGGAGGGAAGGAAACACAACAATGCAATAGGAAATGTGCACACGGATTTATATACTGCGCCTGCACACACAGAATACGTTATTTCATATTCATGAGTTACAGTAGCTGCTTTTTAATGGAAACATTTTTGACAGTGTCATCAGTAAAAACTCAGCAGGGGACAAAACAGTGCAGTGGGAAGGCTCACATTCTCGTTTTCAGGGAAATATCAAGTTCAAAAAATCATATTTCGGACACAAATGGCTGGAAAATACAGGTAAAAAGCAGAGCAGAAGTGAATTTTATGCACATAATTTGCAAAACCTTTTGTATTTTCACTTCTATATAAGTCTGGGAGGCAATCCACTCAACACAGAGGCAAATACGTAGGCCTACAGAAGCACTTCTCATTCTCTACAAGGTGCTGAGAGAGAAATACATACACTATAGTCTGACCTGCTGAACTTACTCTGTTTAGCATGCCATGCTCTCTGGGGCTAACATACAACAGCCATGCTAATGCCGTACCCGCAGCCGCTCCTGTTTCCATAACAACTAAGGAGACAGGCCTCTAACCAAAAAACACAGAGCAGCCTGGTTGGACACATGGGAACTAAATCTGTGCGTGCGCACACACACACACACACACACACACACACACACACACACACACACACACACACACACACACACACACACACACACACACACACACACACACACACACACAGTTAATCTAAAACAAGCACACAAGCAGGTCCATACATGCAAATAAAAATACACATGAAGCTATAGTTGTAATTTTACACACCCAGACTGCATCCACCAACCCATCCACCCACTCGTACTGTTTACCAGTCCGAGGTGTGCTCAGAGGAGAGGGCAGGTGGTGTGTGCTCCCCTGGCTCCATCCTCTGAGGGTTATTACTGTTACAAATAATCCCATGATGACGCCAAGTTCAAACAGTTGCAAAAATAAAGACAGGATATTGATTCGATATTTGCATTAGTATTTGCCAGTGATTTTGTTTGTTTTTCTTCCCAATGTATATATGGAAACTGCAGCTCTGCATCTTTGTGTGTGGCCTTGGTCACGGGAGGAAGGCCTTTTGTATAGATTGCTTATTCTACTACGATGTGTTTACTTGACTCCATGCTCGTGCCCCAGTGGCCTGATGCTGTTATGTCTCCAAGGGTCCAAACTGTAGCTTGAGAGGGACTGATAAGAAAATTAAGTGGGCCCCTTTCCTCCCTGCTCTGTTTGTGTATATGCAGAAAGATTGTTTTATGTGTATATAGTGTATTTTCTCCTTTTTACTGCCTTCACTCTCTCTCTCTCCAAATCACTGTATGAATATTTCTGAGCTTGACTACTAAAACTCGTGGGAGCATGGCAGTTTCAAGCCCATGCAACTGTGAGATTCACCAATGTGATATAATAATTCAGGCGAAAAACAATACCTCACAGAAAAATGAAAGGAATGTACAGAGATAAATCTCCAAATCACCCTCTGCAAATTTCCCATGAATTTACCTCCATGACATGATTCGGCAAGAACCTGTGTGTGTGTGTTATTGTGAAGAAGGGTGTTTGTGTGTGTATGGGTTTGTGTGGTAAGATAGAGAAAAAGAGAGAGGGACTGCTAAGTTGGCGTTTTGAATGATGTTAAACTGGAGCTCAGCACAGCTGAATGAGGCTGTAAATCCGCTTTCTCCTGGGTGCAGTTACTCAGAGCATCGTGGTACAGAACTATCACAGAGAGAAGGATGTTACCACATTACAGTTTCACACACACACACACACACACACACACACACACACACACACACACACACACACACACACACACACACACACACACACACACACTATTTCTACCTCCTACAAGGCATAAAATATAACCCATACCATCAACAGCAACCCACTCAGAGGACTTAGGATATACACAGAGCGCAGAGCTTCATCCCACATTAACCAAACACAGAGAGCTCTCCTCTTGAGGCTTCACATCCACACTGGCCTCACTGGCACATAATCTTCCTCTGCCACATCCCTTTTCCTCAAAGCTTACACTGCTTATGATCAAATCATGAAAACAGAGTAAAAAGGAAAACAGCAAAACAAGACAGTCATTGAGTGACAGCTGCAATTTCATGCCATAATGGAAATCAGCGTTGTGTATAAATAAAATACAGGATGTGAATAGTTGTTAGAAAGTAAATGTTTTTATTTACAATGTTCAAATTTATCAATCTATGTCTAAATGTATGATTACAGACATTTTCTTACATTTATAACGTCACTTAAGGGCATTTATTAAGCTATAGCAAGTAACTTAGTAATTTCAAGCCTTTTAAGAGAAAAAAAAACAATATTCCATGCTTTTTCATTTTACTTTTTTATTTACTGCTGCATTTTTGCCAACATCATACTGCAGTGTCCAACTTCATCAAAGAGGAAATATGGCTGGTGTTCTTACAAAGCCGCTTCGTAAAAATACGTTACTTGTGGAGCTAATTTGATTCAGATGAGGAGATTTATGTGCAGAGCCGAGGAGACTAGGGAGGTTGTTTTTTTGAAGGGTAGAATCGTCAATTATTTTGGAACAGATGGGTCTCAAAGAGCAATTGAATTTGATTATTGCCGCAATGGAATACATAATGAAAGAGCCCTAATTTGAAGAGGAAGTTATGAGTAGGCCATTTCAATTACGCCACAAACTAAACTCGGGTACCAGCCTCACACAACAGACTCGGGCATACAGATGATTTCCTACTTCTTATTTTCTGTATTTCTTCCCTTTTCATGACAGAAGAGTGAAATATGATGAGCTTTACTTTACTTGTTTCTGAAATATGACCCGGCTGCCTTCTTGAAAGCTCTATGCTTTTGTAATTGTTAATTGAGTACCACTTTTCATGGTATGAAACTTCTTCTTTTATTCACGCGTTTGTTCAAATAATAACAGGCTTGGCACCTCAACTCTGCTGAAATCATCTGACAGATTCGGAGTAAAGAATTGTCTATGTTGCCAGCATCAAACAGGTTATTACAGAAGCTTTAAGCTGTTTTGTCCAAAAACGTTCA
>NW_024401547.1:0-3000 GCF_016859285.1 Xiphias gladius
ACATATATACACCTACATACACACACGCACATATATACACATACACACACACATACATACACACATGCACATATATACATATACATACACACACGCACATATATACATATACATACACACACGCACATATATACATACACACACACACACACATATACACATACACACACACACACACATATACACACACATATACATACATACATACATACACACACACACATATACATACATACATACATACACACATACATACATACACACACACACACATATACATACATACACACACACACACACACATACATACATACATACATACACACACACACACATACATACATACATACACACACACACACATACATACATACACACACACACACATACATACACACACACACACATACATACATACACACACACACATTTAACACAAGTAACTATCAAACAATATAAATAATATACCAAAAAAAATTTAGACATCAAGGATGCCACTGCTATAAACGCATTTAAAGATCCTGAGTGATTACGCAAACAACTCATACAAAAGTTGACATTTAAAACAACTCCATTTAATATAAGTTACTCTCTATGTAAATAGATCAAACCTAGAAAAATAACACCACATGGATAGTCATTTCATTTTCTACTACAAACAATGTTAATCCATATTAAGATATTTTGTGTGAAGTTGTGAATTTGAATTTTTGTCTCCAGAGCATCTTTATTTCAGTGGACCGGAGACCAATGCACCTCCATCTGTTTTAGTTCAGGGCAAGAACTATATTAAGACAACAAAACAGCCTCTTTTATAAACAATGGATGAGCAAGGAACCACAGAGGTAATAAAGGTGTATCTCAGCTAGTATACTCAAACAAAGAAGCTACCTGTAGGCCTACACTACAGCATAAAGCCCACCCTGTACTATGACTATAGGCAGTACTACTACATATACCACTCCACCTAGCTACCACTACATTAATTACCTGCCTCCATTATAAAAGATTATTTTAACAAGGAAAAAATACTGTAACACAACCATTTCGGTCCATCCTTAAGATTCGAAAAAAAAACCCTGTAGTCTCACCAGGTAGACATGTTCTTTATCCTGGAAGGCACAGAAAAGCTGTGGGATCCAAGGACTGCTGTTCAAAGCCAGGATCCTCCGCTCTTCTTCATGAAAAACCACCTGCGGAGAATTGAAGTGGTATGCAATAAGCATATATACATTAAATAAATACAGCAGTGCTGGACGAACGGTTATTGTGAATAGTGTACCAGCCACATAAACACATCAATCTAAAACACTGAGAAGGTAACACCTTTAGGGCTTCCGTTGGGTTTAAATGTAATCTAAACTTTCAGTGTTTTATTCAATTAATTCATAAGAGATCTTTATGCACATACCAAACTTTTGGACTATAAGCAGTCAAGTCCTCCTTTCTTACCTTGAGTTCTAGTTGCTTGTTTTATTGTGTGTTTTTCTTTAAAGTGGGATTCAATTTAGAATTATGCAAAGTAGTCGAACAAAACATTTCTTGTTCGTACAAGTTGTTCATTGTATTGCTCACTTCAGAACCCTTCCTGTCACAGCTCATGTACTGTGATCTGTTCTTTTAGTCACATGCCAGAGAGCACAGCTGTGAAATAATGTACCAATATTTTGTCTTGTTGTATTCAACCTCACAGCACCCCCCAGTGGGCCCTTTTCAGATTGCAACTTCGGAACACAAAATGGATAAATACACAGTACAAAGCTTACAGGGAGCATAGTCCAAAAATGTAAACCACAACACTTGTATGAAATTTCTTAGTCCTACAGTTATACTACTTAATAAATACAAAGCAGTAGAAATTTCTGAAAGTATGGCTTTGTATACACTTTTCCTCTTATTCATCTTACTCTTATTATTCATGTTTATTTGGTGAGAAACAACACAGTTTGGGGTCAGTATTTGTCAGTGTCCGTGTTAATTTTAAATGTTGAAATGTGTCTGATTAATGAACCATTAGATTTTGATACCCTACAAACATAAATAATGCAGCACCCAAGCATGGCTTAAGCTGAAGGAACTTCAGGAAAAAAAACAAAAACAAAATTGCACGTTACAGCAAAGTGTAACCAAAAAAAAAAAACCTTGTTTAAATAGCGTTACAGTGTTAAACTATGATAAAACAAATGTTAATCTTACATTTTCTTGAGTGCGTAAAACTGTCTTGTCCATGACTTTCAGTGCACAAATGTCTCCAGTGGCCTTCTCTCGAACTACTTGGACTTCAGCGAAGTGACCGCGTCCCACCACTGCTCGGAGTTCAAAGTCATGAACCCCAGGCTGCAGGGCCCGCAGCTCTGAGACCACTTCAGAAACTGTTTCAAAAACACACACACAAAAAAACCCCACAGGTTTCTATTTCCATTGTTTCTGAGAAAGGAAGTGAAACAACTTTGGGATGTAAGTTTCTAAACATACCAAAAAATACAACACTTTATATAGTCTATCTGGCAGGTATTGAGAAAAACACGGTCTGTCCAGTTTCACTTTAATGGTTGATATTGGCTAATTGTGGACTATGCATGGGCACTTTTTTTGTTTTGGGGGGGGGGGTCATACACAACCAAACAAAACACACACACACACACACACACACACACACACATATAATAAAAGTCACTTTATACTGTAAAAACTGTAAACTAGAAACGGTGGTAAAGTATTATGTTCTTCAAAAACAACAACAGCAAAACAGCAACTCAATTAACTGTGGATAGGCATCTCTGAAAAGCTGACCCAACTGCACGAACTGAGAGTATTAGATATTAGATTAACCAATGTAATTGGAAAAACACTGGACTGTAAACAAAAAAGTAAACAACAAACGAAGAAATCCTTTACATGTGTCAAATGTATGCTTACACTTGTTAACGAAGTTTGCCACATGATGTATCTTCATAAGCTCTGGGGAGTTGCACTCTTGGTAGAGGAGCAGCAGAGCCT
>NW_024401549.1:0-3000 GCF_016859285.1 Xiphias gladius
GGAAAAGTCTCTCTAAATCTTTCTTTTTTTTTCGCCACTTAAAAACTTAATTTTGTTACACTGTTCTAGTGCTTTTGTGATAGTTATTACTGAGACGCATAATGTTAAAAAGAAAAATGGAAGCCTATGACCACCGGCAGAGTGCCTTTAACTCAGATTAAAAAATAAAAATCTTTGTTGACCTCTGCTTTATAAAGAGCGAAAATGAAACCGAGACTTCCAGGTTCTGTTAGGGAAGAATGAAAACCTCATTCAGACATCCATTGATATTTTTAATTATGCTAATAACTAAAAATCCTGCCTTGGTTAGGAGCCTTCCTCAACAGTATGTCGTGTGACTTGCTTCATGTGGTTACATAAGTGCCAAGGGTAATGGCAGGCAGGTTAAGAAGATCTTACCAACAGCAGCTTTAAGAAGCACAGTACAGTCTAGTCATTCTTTGATACTACCTCCAAAGAAGTACTCTGACATCACCATTTAACAGACATAAGCTAGAGACATCATTAAGTCAGACACTCAGAGACTATGGACCAAACAGGGCTTGCCCTTCCTGCCCTCTTGCACTCAAATCACTCTTCGGAAAGGAAACAGATACAAAGGAGCAGTACCCAAAAAACAGACCAGCTATAAGCTATGTCAGAGAGATGTAAGACTGACTCATAGGTCAAAGGACATAATGCAAATTGACTTTAACAAGTGAGACCCCCACAGAGTGGAACTGAGTTCATCCCATCACAATAGGACTCATCTTCTGATCAATATCTGACTGTTGCTTCTCAACAAAGGAGGTAACATAGAAGTACTGTAATTGCCACCAAGGTGTGAAACCCCCTGTTCACACCATGAACCCACTGGATTAAAATGCACGCACACTAAACCAGCCCCCCCGCTTCTTCACCTCCTTAGGGGTCCCAAATAGTAGATAACGGACCTCTGCCATAAATTACACCAAATAGCAATCATGACTGAAAACCAACATCTTCATCCTTGGAACATATATCTAAAATAATGGTAAATAAATGCCCAACTATTCTGTAACTCGGTTAATGTTATTCATCCAATAAATACTGGTTCGTTTGCCGCAACTTTCAAGTTTCTAGGCATTATGACAGCTGAAATGTGTGTTGCAAGATCTAACCCGATATTTACCATGCAACCATACTGCCACCTAGTGACTATGTCTAACTAAGTATCTTCCATATAATCGAATAGGCATCAGATAAAGTTTTCTTATTTTATGGTACCATTATTATTAGTGATTGTTAATCCTTTGTGTCTAGTCAGTTAGCTACTTTGATTGTGTTGAAGGTTTGTGAACACTGTACTGAATTGGAATCCCCAACTATATGGTTCCCTTCCCCTCAGCAATAACACTGTTTGTTCATATATCATTCACTTAATGTTTTAATGCACCATGGTGGTAAACGAATGTTGTACTTTTACGCCTAAACTCTAAATTAAACAATTGAAAATATAGAGAAATCATACTCTTTTATGAGTTGAAACAAAGAAAGAAGAGCCCGGACCTTTGTGTTAAACTGTTGGATGATTTTTTGTTAGTTCTGTTTAAAGTTTTTGTTTTAGTTCGTTCGTTGACTTGTATGTCTCATTTTGCAGTGCTACTCTTTTGTAATTTTTGTCCTTGTGTACTTTGTTCTTTAGTTAGCCAAGTGTGCAATACACGCGACTTGTAGCTCCTCTATTTAGTAAGCCAAGTCAACAGTAGTAAGAATCAGGAGAGTGGAAGTTTTTCTAGAATGTATTTTTTTATAGCTCATAGTCATTGCTGCGGTTCGGCTTTGAAGATTTTGGAGGTTTTGTGTCGTTTCACCAACACCAATCCCTTCTTAAGGCACTAGCTACAGTTAGGTACAGTAATTAGAAGTGTTAATTTTTCCGCATCAACCTGCAAGAGCCACAGGCAGCAAACCCATCTGCTCTACTGCCTACAGATAAATCATTAGCCAAGGAAGAGTCTGCTGGCAGACTTCCAAAAACTGAAACAGCAGAGAACATTGGCAGAACCTGTCACCTAGGCACCCCACAACAGCTAAGGGAGGATCCACCTGGAGTCCACCGTAAAGTTTACTGACCTCATCTACCAACTGCTTTAGTTCCAGCCAAATCTTCCAGACAGCCAACTAAAGTAGGCAAAGCCATCTACTACTTTGCTTATGACTGGGTTGATGTCAAAATACTGATAACATTTTCCAATACTCAAAACTTAATTTGTAAATCCCATAGGATCCGTATAGTGATATAGCCATATCATCCATGGCCTAAACATATTCTCCCCCACCATTTCCTAGCTTATCATATTACCCACTTATCAGCTATTGGTTACTATTGTTCTTTTGTTCCACCTTACGTAATTATTAGTCTTTGCATTTATTCTGTGTAAGTACACAATAGTTAATACATTTTCCTAATTTTGAGCCCAGTTCTTGCTGTGTCTTGCTGTGAGAGCCTTTGAATCAGGAAGTCATGGCTTCTGATATTAGACTGATGAATTTGACTAGTCTATCAATTTGAGTAATCAATTTCCCGCAAAAAAAAGGTGGTGCTCCTATGAGTGCTTATTTAATAATTGTATTTGAAACGCAATAACCAAATGGAATAAGCAGTGTGTGCAACATGGTGAAAAAAATCAACCACTTGTGCGGCAAAATGGCCATGTGATGTTTCAAAAAACATTAACTGTAAAAACTTTAACTTTCATAAGATTTATGAACTTTGATAAACTTTGAAACTTGCAATAAAAGACTCCTGTCTATGGTTCTGTCTGACTGTCTGAATTAAAGAAGTCCAAATCCTGTTTCATTGATGCTGATGGACGCACATTTGGGGTCGTGGAAGATCCTGCTGCACAACATCCACCTTGAGATCGCTGGTGGACACCTCCTAAACTTTCCAAAACATCATCAGGTGTTTGCAACTCTCTGCAGATGCCTGAAAAAGTAAATAAAAAATAACTACACCAATAAGAGTTAATTTAAAGG
>NW_024401550.1:0-2000 GCF_016859285.1 Xiphias gladius
TATTTCTTCTCTCTGTCTAGCCGCTAGCTCTCGCCGGCGCAATCTGTTCTTGTTGTATCAGTTCCTCTTGTCTTTCCTGCTCTGTCTGCCTCTGCTGAACTTTCTTTAACCTCTGTGTCCTTTCATCTTCACTCACTTCCCTATTTCTCTCTCTGGCCCGTCGGTCTGTGAACGGGGTTATCTGTTCCTCCCTTGCTGGAGTTGGCTGGTTATGTGTTGTGCTGCTAGCTTTTCTGCTTGTGCCTAACAATGGTTGGCTGGTGCTGCAGGACTCTATTATCCTCATCCTCATCCTTTCCAATGTCTAAGGTTCCACTATTTATGTAAGAGTGGGGTACAGGCTAGCTGTGGCTGTGGGTGCTTTGAGGTGGGCAAGTGGTGTGGGTGTCAGATGCAGTTACCGTTTTCCTTTGGTTGTTTTTGATGCAGGTGTTTCACGCTTTGCCAGCAGACCGTCAGTTCAGACCAAACCCGTCGCTCTATGTCCCATTCGGCTTTTTTCTTCAGCCGATCTCTGTAACAGACCAGCTTGTTTTCCCTGCTCTGTAGCCTCATCTTTCTTAGTTTTAGCTTCCATTATTTTCTCATATAGTAATTTGCCTAGGGATCCTGTATCAGTGGGGTTCTTGCCCTTTTCTTTTATTAACTCTTTCAGTTTTGTTTAGCTTTATTCACCTTCTTGTCCCTGCTGTGTTGAGTGCATGTAGAACCGATGGCCCTGAGGGTGTTATCCATTTGGTCCTGCAGTGTTAACCACAGTCCTCCGGACTCGACTCCATCCTCCATCTTCTATCTCTCTGTCAAATTCTCCATCCATATTTCTAAACTCTGTTCTCTTCGGCTTTATTCACGAACCGTGTCGTTTATTTAGCGGTATTGGTTCAATGCATAGCAGCCAGACAGTTTGTATGCCACCGAACAACTGCCCGAGTAGCTGTGAACCGGTGGTTTTGTTGACACCGTGAGGTTTTCCCTCACGCAGACAGATTGTGTTAGCACCGTTAGGTTTCTTCTGTCCGCTTTACAGTTCCTTCTGACACTGCTTATGACACTGACCTCCACTTAAGATTGCAGAGTTTTATTTTCCGCACCCTTTTTTCTTTTTTTTTTTTTTTTTTAAATACACACATTAATTATTATTACACACGTATTTGTAGGACTTCAGCCTACGGGCCTCTCACCCTCTGTTTCATAGTATACGTATTTGTAGGACTTCAACCTACGGGCCTTTCACCCTCTATTTTATAGTAGACGTATTTGTAGGACTTCAACCTACGGGCCTTTCACCCTTTATTAATTCTATTTTCTTCAAAAAGTTCAATTCAAGTTCCGCAATTTTAGATAGAATTGGAGTCGCCAGCAATCCCGGGACTCTAACCCAGCTTAGAACCCAGTTCTATCCGCCCTCCGTCGAGTAGCGGTTGGGGTTTGCCACACCCACGGTTATCGTCTACTTTTCTTCTTTTCCTTTTACACACTTATATTCTATCTTAATTTATTATACTCGTACTTATTCTTTTGGGCAGAGTTCTTGCACGATACGTCAGACAGGACACAGTTTAAAATATTCAATCACCAGATTTTGTTTTAACAGGTGTCTGCTTACCTTATTTTGTTGCGGCTTGTGTCCCAGTCTTTTGTTCATGAAGAACTCTTTTAGGTCGAATGTTCCGTTTTCTCATTTACCACATCGGACGAGCCCCAAAATTGTTGTGACCTGTTTCAGCCACAGTCTCTCCCAGTTCAGATGTGGAAACAAAGCACGGAAACTCAATTGAATAAGTATGAGTATTTATTCGCTGTCTGCAGAGAGCGGAGATCAATCAGGTCTGCACAAGCAGCAATACCATGAAGAGATCTGACTTGAGCTCTATGTGTGTGTCTTTTATATGCTGTATGTTTCAGTCAGCCCAATGGGGGGTACCGTAAAGCCCGCCTTGTGGTTTTATGGCTTGTGCCTGTTTTCTGATTCCTTGACCTTTGGGGTCATGTCCTGTGTT
>NW_024401551.1:0-10000 GCF_016859285.1 Xiphias gladius
GCTAGTTCTGATTTGGAACCCTAGCCCTATTATTTGCCAATGATGATGTGATTGGTAGAGTCCTTTCTCAGCGAAATACATTCTGTTCCTTATACTAGTTAGCAGGTTTACTAGTTTTTTTTCATTTCTTTTGGGGGAGGCTGGAGATCTTTAGGGGGTGAGAAAAGGTCAACAGTAGATGGAAGTGGTTTACATAACCTGAAAACTGGGAAACTGAAGATTATTTTAAGATGCAGTTTAGTCTCATTTTTTTTGTAGTCATAAAACTGTCAAAAACATTATGTTTAAACTAGCCCATCGCCCAAAATATAAGCATTGTCTTGTTTTGCCAAATTAGATCATTTTAAATACACAATCTTGTCGCAGCTAAGATATTTGCTGAAGAAAAAATTAATTTGTGCATGGATTATTAGATTTCAACTACAATAAATACAACTGTTTCTTAGTCATTTCCTGTTTTTTAAAAAGTATGAAAACACTTAACCTACAAAGAGAAAACTGTTCTGACAGAACAGAATTGCTGTAACTAAGAGATTTGGTGAAAAACACACTTATGCATAGCTGCATAAAATAGGTGGAGCTAAAGGACGGTTCGGGTTTTTTCAACAAAGAAAAGAAATGATGGAGTAACAACAGACTGGCCACTCTTAGCAATGAGTTGTTTGAGTAGGACACCATGACTCAATCAGACCTTTTGATGGCAGGTCGTCATAAGAAGTTTTGAACAAGCGAAATATATTGTCAGAAAATAGTTATTGCTGCTTTAATTTTACTTATGACTCATAATCTCAAGTCCAAAAAGAACACCCATTGTCTAATTTAGCCTGCCTCCTGGGGAAAGGGTATGGGACCGCCCAGTGAACTCATTAAAGTCATCTCATTGGCACAAATTAACTCCAAATTATCAAGGTCCAGGGAAATTCTCTGCCTAACATCACTGTTCAATGTGGAAAAAAATCCTTTCTAAAACTGACACAAAAAAGTAAAAATTCTTTGGATTCTTGATTCATGCCCGTTATTGGCCTATATTTTAGGAATTTATGGGTGACCTGCTCACTATCAGCTAAAATAATTCATTTTCAATGTTACGTTCCAGGTTACAAAGTTATTTTTAAATTAATTAATTATTAGATATATTTTTTCAAAATACCAACAATAAAATATATATATTAAACATTTTTCTGGAACTTAACATATTATTTAGGGATGGGTCATAAGGAATAAAAAAAGAGTAATTATACTCGGGGATCCATGTTGATTTATTTAATGCGGTTATTAAATTGTTTTATATGCATTGTTGTTGAAAACATAATTAAAATAATGCAATATTACTCTTTCCATTTTACCTTTTTTTTTAACTTTATTTAAACCCTGTGGTTGTTTTTTTTTTTTTTTCTTCATTTGCTTGCTGTATAAATTCTCTTTTCTGCAAAGTACTTTGTATTTTTTTTTTAAGCAAAGGGCTATATGAATGAAGTTTATTCAAGTTTGCCTAATATTGTAAAACAGAGTTGTAGTGACAGAGATACAGTGTATAGATATATACAGATACTGTGAATTGAAATACGAATAATATACATACGAATAATATGAAATATGATCGATGTCAAGATACAGATGTATCACAAATTAATCTGGTTGTATCACACTTTGCCATGTCTTAGCGCTACCTCCACGCTGCTTTCAAGCTGAGTGGTAAGAATATACATTGCACTGTATGCTTTACTTGTAGGCTGAACAGTTCTCAAATCGACTTGACATCTTTATAATAATATGAGACAAATATAGACTGACAACAAGAACATTTTGAGAATGTTGTGACCTGTTTCAGCCACAGTCTCTCCCAGTTCAGATGTGGAAACAAAGTACGGAAACTCAATTGAATAAGTATGAGTATTTATTCGCTGTCTGCAGAGAGCGGAGATCAATCAGGTCTGCACAAGCAGCAATACCATGAAGAGATCTGACTTGAGCTCTATGTGTGTGTCTTTTATATGCTGTATGTTTCAGTCAGCCCAATGGGGGGTACCGTAAAGCCCGCCTTGTGGTTTTATGGCTTGTGCCTGTTTTCTGATTCCTTGACCTTTGGGGTCATGTCCTGTGTTTCTGTGATTCCTGCTGATCAGTGAAGTGTGATCTCTTCTTGGCTTACATGTAGCTGCATATAACATAAGGCACAATAGATAACACAACAAATATTGAATACCCACAAATCCCCTTTTGATCTCGTTTGAGATCAACATTAAGGGAAAAAAACATAAAAGAACAAAATTGTTATCTCATTGAATTACTCCTTAAACTCAGGAACACCCTCAAAATCTCACATTTCAACCTCCTCTGCGTGGAGCAGGGACATCATCTGATATGATGGGATACGACCTTCAACAGTAGTGGTGATAAGTCTAGTGATCAAAGACCTAATGCAGGGAACACAGCAGCAACCACAGAGAGTGAGGATGGAGGCAAACACGGCAATAGACAAAAGCACGGAGGATACCAAGGACTTGTACCGGCCAAACACATTCATCCAATTGTCCCACATAGAGGTATCCACCCCCGAGTGCTCCTTCATCTTTTTATTCAGAGTACGCATAACCCGTCAATGGCCTTGGTAAGTCTACCATTATAGTCAGTGTTGTTAGGGATGAGCGTACAACACTGATCTCGAAGATGGCACATCGCCCCTTTTTCCGCTAAGAGCATGTCCACTGCAAGTCTGTTTTGAAAGGCCATGAGGCGTGGCTTTAAGCTGTTCGTGGACCGCCGAGAATCCTTCCTGGGTCCAATTGCCTAGTTTCTGTACATTATAATGGATGTAATTAATTCTATCCACATTCTTATTCAAAGTGCACCACCAGCAGAGGGTGGATTCAAACCCGGCAGCAACTTGGTCAATTAACTTATACTCATCTGGGACGCCACGGGGAATTCCTATCGCGTCAATATACGTGGGGTCCCCTTGGGACAACCAGGCTGCAGCTCCGGTATCGCGCTTGATACGTCTCCATCGATAGGGGACCAGACTAGTAAAACGATCAAGTAAATTCTCCGCTGAAGTGGGATAAAGGGAGACAGGCAGGAGTAAGGTCTGTCGCACAATAACCGGAGGAATTGCGAGGAAGCGATCGTACAATTTGTCCTCACCGCACCACCACCAGATGTAAAACGCGATTTGGGATTAAAGGCGCGTTGGTGGTGATATTGACGGCACATTGGGAAGGGTCAAGGTTGCCCAGCACGTTTCCAGTGAGCTGGACACAGGTGAAGTTAGCCGGAGCCACTTTGTGGAAAGATTGGTTTCAATTTGGTAGCAAAAGTTAACGGATATACCCTGTCCCAATGGGTACAATTGACTAAGGTTGGTGCGAATTCTTCATGACATCAATAATGCATTCGGGTGGTGTGATAACTGCGGGGATGATCGTAGCATGGGTCTCGATCCCATGCACACTACACAGCTCTGTCTAGAGGCGTTTGCGGCTTGCTCGTAGGAGAGCCAATTGTTCCCGCGTGCTGAGATCCCTGTAATGATATTAAACCAATCATCCGTGCGCCTTTTCCGATAACAACCACCCTGCCCCTTTTAAAGCAGTGGCAGGCGTCGCCTCAGCCGTGGCCGAGGCGAGTTGTAACATAGCGTCACTGGGAACTGCGGGTCAGAGCCGCTAGACCAGGCTCCCAGGGTGAATGAAACGCATTTGGAACTTCCTGTGGAATTGCGAGATTATTAATTGGTGGTTATCTTTGGACATGCTCACCTTCTGTCTCTCCGTTCGTGCATTCTCTATGCTGTACGATGACCAGTCATAGCCGTCTGTTTCAGCTACCAACCAACCCCATCCGTTCCCATAGTCAGGTACCATACATACCTTCCTCCCCACTCCTGTCCGTTCTGCCTCCATTGGTTTTCAAAGGCGTAAACGGTATGATGACTATTGTAGAATCATTAGCGGGTGAACAGAAGAGCAAGTCAGACTGCTCGGTGTCCCGTTTACCGTCGGACCCGCATGCTTCTTCAGGTGTTATGTTTCTATTGTTTCGTTTTGCTTTTTCGCAGTCTCTTCAATTAGAGACAAAATTACTATCACTACAATCCCTGAGATGACTCCTGCTCCTATCAGAGGTTTCCATTTTCCATATAACATTTTAGCAATGTCCTTCTTGTAACAGGCTATTCTACTGTTATGTTTCAGACGGGTTACCCTGAAACAGCTTACAACCTTCTTCCTTTCTACTGTCACACAGCTCGTTATTAGTATGCGAAATATTTATTTTATTATTTATTATTTTTCGTTATTTTTAGAAAATATACTTGTAATATAATGCAATCAGCTGGTTTTATAACGTTGTGGTTCCTGTGGTGGACAGGTGTATGAGTGCCCAAAGGAATACCATAGTTACCAACATCCAACAAAAAACAAATCGATGAGTGGCTCATTCATTTCTTCACTTCCTCATACTCCTCGATGATCCTGGTTGGTGGCTTGGCGCCACGTGATGGAGAAGGAGCTATTTCCTCCTTCCCTTCTCAGGGTTATTGGTTAGACTACCTCACTGCCACCAGGAATTATTCTGTCCCTTGTTGATTGGTGGTCTTTCCAGCGTTGTCTTCACACAGAGCCCTGTGTTTCTTTCAGTGACCTGGTTGGCGTCAGCCGCTGCACATTGGCTCCAATGATACCAGGTGTCACCTTTACCATCCAGCCGGACAGCATGGAGGTGCGTTCCTGACTTTGTAGGGTCGGTCCACCTTAGCTCGTCCACTTTCTCTTGATGACCCTCAGTAACACCCACTCAGTCTCTGGCGTTGTCGTTTCGTTTCCTCCTGCTCGCTCGCCTACTTGTTCTCAGCTGCTTGCAACGAGACTCTGTAATTCATGGAAATACTGCTTTGGAGTTAGAGTTTGAGAGTCGTGTCCTAGTCCTGTCAGTTTTGTCGGTGGTCCAGGAAATGCTCTTCCTGTAGTCAACTCATGGGAGTGAATCCCGTGCTCTGGTTTACCGAGCTTCTAATAGACATGAGTGCTAGGGGCAGGGCGTCTAACAAGTCAATTTGGTCTGTGCACAGATTTTGCCCAATTTAGTCTTGAGAGTCTGATTCATTCTTTCTACCTTGCCCTGTGATTGGGGATGGTACACGGTTCCGAACTTGTGCTTAAGCCCAAGCAACTGTTCAACCTGTTGGAGATCTTTGTTTTTAAAATGTGTACCATTATCTGTTCTTACTTTCTCAGGAACCCGTGTCGTGGAATGTACTGATTGATTAAGAATTTGATCACTGTTTTGCTATCTTCGCGCTTTGTAGGGACCGCCTCTGGCCATCCTGAATAGGCGTCGATGCACACCAGCAGATACCGGAAGCCCCTGACTGGCATTACCATGTCTGTGTAGTCAATGATGATTTCGCTACCTGTTTTTGCTATCAATGGGAAGTGACCTGGGTGAGGTTTGACTGTCGGCCTGGCGTTTAGCATGCATTCCTCGCATGTGTTCACATGGTGTCTGCACATATCTTTCAAAAATGGATGCCACCAATGCTCCAAATTTCGCATCATCTGCGCCACTCCCACATGTCCTACTCCGTGTGCTTCTGCAATGGCAGTTTGTCTGATTCCAGGGGGCAGAATTAACCTGCCGTCGGTCCTCTCCACATGCCCTGCACGTTTGTGCATCCTCTAGCTATCAGTAATGTTTTCTCCTGTGGAGAGGCTTTGTCTTGCTCCTGTTTAATCTGCTCTAATTCGGTGTCAGTGTTGTGTGTTGTTTCACTGCCTCTGTCTCTGCACACAGCATTACCAAATTGTGATTGTAGCCTGCTGCTTGTTTCGCTGCTGCATCTGCCCGCGTCGTTTCCTGTTTTAGTGCTACTCTGCATTTTATCATGTCCCTTGCATTTAATTACTGCAACTCGTTTCGGAAGCATCAGTGCTTCTGTCAGTTGTTTCATCTCCGTTTCATGTTTAATGGGTTTGTTGGCCGCTGTGAGGAAACCAGTCCTTAACCACTGTGGTAGCTCTACGTGTACTGCTCCTACCGCATACGCTGAGTCAGTGTAAATGTTGATGTTCTGGCCCTGACCGATTCTGAGAGCCTCAATGACTGCTACAACTTCTGCCCTCTGAGCAGATTGCGGTCCTGTGAGTTTTTCTGCTTTCAGTATGCGTGTTCCCTGTTCCGTCTGTTCTACCACTGCGTACGCGGAGATCAAGCCATTTTGGTCATGTCTGTAGCAACAACCGTCAGTGAACAACTGTCTTGCGTCTGTCAATGGTTCTGTTTGTAAGTCCTCTCTAACCTTTTCCTCCTTCTGAACTTTCTCTGTGCACTGGTGGGGTTGTCCTGATCCTATCTGTTCTGCCATGTTGATGCCTTCTGTGAGCGTGAGGTTTGGTGCTTCCAATATGTTACCGTCGTCTTTGACGCAGTGGTGTGAGTGTAAATGCAGAGGATTGGACATATGCCACTCGCTATGTGTTGTTAGAACGTGTAGAGGTGGTCCATGACGATGTGTGCTGTTTTTGAATGATTTTGCAATGCCAGCTACTTGTTGTGTGCAAGTTGGGTGGCGTTTTTCCATGTTGTCCAGCATTGTGCTGGCGTACATCAGAACTCTCCTCTCCCCTTTTTTCTGGAACAATACCCGTTTACACAGAGGTTTGTTCCAGAAACATCAAAAACGGGGCAGTATAGTCTGGAATGGCGAGCTCTGATGCGTCGCGAGGCTCTGTTTTAGCTTGATAAAGGCCTCTTCAGCCTCGCCGTCCAGTTAAGCTGGGCAGTGAGGTTGCATGCCATGTTCTCTGATCATGTCCCTAAGGGGTGTTGTGAGGCTGGTGTAGTCAGGAATGTAATTCCTGCTGTAGCCAATAAGGCCTAGGAAGAAAGCATGTCTTTGACGGTGAGTGGTTTTGTATGATGCAAGATGGTGTCTCTGTGCTGCGTGGATAATCCTGACCCTTTCTGCGAAATCTGTCTTCCCAAAAATGAGACTACCCTGCGTGCAACTTGCAATTTCTCCTTGCTAACCTTGAATCCCTTCTTTGCAAGGTGCGCCAACACAGAGCAGTGGCCGTCAAACAAAGCGAGGCAGTCGGGCAGCGAGTAGGAGGTCGTCCACGTACTGAATCAAGGTGGTGTCAGGAGGCAGGGTCTCGTCTGCTAACATGTCTTTTAATACATGATTAAAAATTCGGTGAAAGAGCAAAACCCTGGGAAGTCTGGTGTAAGTCAGCTGCTGACCTTGGTAGGTAAGCGAAAAGATGTCCCTGCACTCCGCAGCTAGCGGAAGGCAAAAAGCGTTGCCAGATCAATGCAAGTGAACCACTGGTGTTGGGGTTCAAGGTTTGTCAAAGCCACATACGGGTTGGGAACTGGAATAGTGGCGATTCGACAGTGCAGCGTTGATGGCCCTAAGGTCATCGCCATTGAAATTTACCCGTGTTTTTCTTTCGATTGGAAGAATAGGCGTGTTCCACTGCGAGGTGGATGGTTGTAAGACCCTTTTGTAACAAGCCAGTAATGGTATCTGCAATGCCTATTTCAGCCCTTGGTTTGTGTGGGTACTGTTTGATCCAAATCGGTTCTGGAGATTTAAGCTGGAAAGAAATAGGTTCACATTCGACTAGACCCGTCCGTGGGTCCCGTTACCCACAGGTGTTAGGGAGATCCTGTAGCATGGTGCTTGTGTCGGGGTGATCAGTTTCTCCCTACCATGGTGTCTGGAGACCTGAACATGTTCCAATAAGGCAGTGTCGTTACAAGTGATCTGAATTTTGTAAATTTCGGCTTTAGGTGAATAGTGCACGGCTGAAGCCTGCCAATCTGTCTGTGCTAATGCTGTTCTCACGATCGTCCCTAATTCTTTAGCCTGATGATCAGGATGGAGGCGAGCGACACGTGGCGCCGCCTCTTCACCCATCATGTACCATTGCTGTTGCTCGTTTGTAAGGTCAACTCCTGCTACAACCCCTACTCTTGCCACATAAATGCAGTTAGTGTGAATAGTCCATTCATGTCCCTCGATCTGTTCTGAAACTGACTCTCATACCATTGAACTCTGCCTGTCATAGAATAGGGTTACGTGTAGGGGATCAGGAGGAGTCGAATGCATAAGGGTGTAGCTGAAATCCAGGGCTTCCAATGGAGGTAGGCCGACAGGATGCCCTCGTGCTTTGCTGTTTCACTGCGTATTAAACCCCAATAGATGTCAGCAGCTTTCTCCCCTACTGGCTGTATGAGGAACTGGCCTCTGGAGAGGGTAGGCGGTGTTACAGTGTATCTGCGTGCCGTCAGGAAAACTGTTACTGTCAGACCGTCTGGTGTGAGAATAGAGGCTCCCATTCGGGTCAGCAAATCCGCCCCATGAGGTTAGACGGGACTGCAGGAGAGTAGACAAAAAGAGTGCATCATAGTCTGTCTTCCCACTGTGGTTGGAAGTGGTTTGGTATATGGCAGAGTAATGGACACCCCAGAGAAACCTGTCACCGTTATTACGTCAGATGATAAAGAGTTCTTAGGCACAGTCTTTATTGTAGATACAGTAGCACCAGTATCTACTAGAAAGGGCAGCGTGGTGTTCTCCACAGTGACTGACAGCACCGGTTCTGCCGTTAGGTACTTGTCAGGGCGGCTCTGTGGTGTGTCACTCAAAATCATACCAGGCGGGGAACTGAGTAGCACTTGGTGTTGGCTGATGCACAGCATGTGGCAGTCCATTTCCTCTCCCTCCTCTCGGGTAGGGCTGCCTCGTTGTGGTCGTGGTTTGCAGGGGCAGTCGCGAACCCAATGGTTGGGGTCACCAGATGAAACAAGCACGATTCCTCCGCGACCCACGCCCCATGTTACCTCGGAATCCTCCCTCAGCGAACCTCCTCCTCTATAAGGTCTACCTCCCCTCTCGATAGTTGTGGCCCCCATGGAGGGGTGGGGTAAAGGTCCGGATAAGCCTGATCATTACCGCTGTCCCAGCTTTCAGGTTCTACCTGCGTAGCCATAAGCAATTTAGCCTGCTGGTCTCCTTTGTTTTTCTTTTTATCGCTAACCTTCTGTCTGGCCTCATTAAATTGTAATTTAAGCAGCTGGGCCTTCAGATCCTGCAACTCATCCTGATCCTGTTGGTTTTTGTCCTGGGCAGCTGTTAGATAATGTATAAGGTGTTTCTCCCACACGTGGGACTCACAGCCCAGCATGTCCGGGTTGTCACGCATTTTTTGTTGGGCTGTGTCAGGAACACCTTTCAACACTGCCTGCCGGAATCATTCGGTCTGCGAACCCTGGTTACCCGGACAACAACCTGTGTGCTTTACCCACAGTTCCTTGGCTTCATTGATATATTCACGTGGGTTCTGTTTGCAGTCCCAGCGCATTTTGGGCATGGCTGCAGCGTTTGGCAGAGGAAATTTAGTGCGCATGGCCGTGCCTATTTTGGTGCTGTTTGTTGTAAAAGGATTCTCGTCAGGTATCCGAGAGGTTCCTGCATCATATTCGACATCTCTTAGGTCACCAGGGTCATACATCGTGCAGCTACTGCCTAAAGTCTCCTAGAGCTAGGGTCTGTCCTGCAGTCAGGAGTCAAGTTTGCTCAGCCACATATTACCACCTTCAGAGACTGGTGGCAATTTATCCACAATAGATTGTAAGTCCCCGATGGTAAACGGCTTGTACCGGTCTCTATGTCCAGGGGTCACTGTCAGTGGGGCTTGGAACAGGAGTCCATCTACTCCCTGTTCCTGTTCCTGTTTCTTCTTCAGTCTTTCGGACCTACGTCGTCCTAAGGCATCCGTCAGACTAGCAGCTGTGTTCAGCGCTTGATCCACCCATTCATCAGCTTGTGACACTTTATACGTATTACCTGATCCCGAAGTGATTCTTCCTCTATCTCGTCCCTGTATTCTCCTCTTACTTGCATTCTGACCCTTACTTCTTCTTCTTCTCCTTCCCATTGTCCGGAAGCCCTCATTGTGGCCTTTTCTGTACCTTCCCTATTTGCACCGCAACTTCC
>NW_024401552.1:0-2000 GCF_016859285.1 Xiphias gladius
AAAAAAAAAACCTGAATAATCCTTTGTTCATCTGCAGTGAGTTGAGGTGTTTTTCAGTGCAGGGTTTTGTCTCTAACTTAGCACATGCCACAACCACTGAAATGGTTTCTAACTCTTTACCTGACATGCAAGCAAATGTGAAAGGTAGTTGTGCATTATACCACAGTCAGGTTTGAATTTAAAAAATAAATTCCCATGGTTACATCTACTCTCTCTCATCTCCACCAGATACACACTACACAGAAACAAAAGCCCCAACCCCCCTTGCCCAGTTGTCAGAATTAAAAATTGGCATGATTGACAAAGACAGTGGATCTCTAAATAAACTGCTCGATTTGAATACAGCGTTGCAAATGACAAGTGACAAGAAAGCCTCTGTCTGAGGCTGAAAGGCGAGATAATGACTAGAGACCTCCATGAGAGATCCTCTCCAAAACGTTGAGAAAGAGGTTGCTGGGGACTGAAATGACAGCACCAAAAACCACATTAATTTTCATCAAAAACAAAGGACTGGCTTCTGAGTAAAGGAAACTTTATACTAACCCCTATTGCTTGACATTTAGAGATCAAAGAGCTTTGCTGCTTTCATCTAGATTGAACCATTTTTTTTTTTTACATAACCTCCTTGTTTTCTTTTTATTCTCATTTCATATTTTACCAACACTTTGTAGGACTACAATGTCTACAGCACATTCTAAAGGATTATAAATATACAGTAATACACAATGACATAGTACTCCTATTTATTCCTTGATATCTTATTTATAGGAAACTGTTATGCTTACTATTTGTAATATCAGATAAAATACTTTAAAGGTTTTTTTTGTTTTTTTGTTTTTTAATCCCTATGGGTAAGTCATGTAACTTTATGAAAGTTATGTGTGTAATATTTTCATCTTAAAAATGAAAATCTCTCCTCCAGCAAACTGAATTTGTCCTTTTTTTTCTGCTACAGTACAAATATTTGCAAGATTGTAAATTACATGTCCCAATCTTTCCTTGGTTAAAACTATATGTACCCAGAAAGATGAAATCCAAATGAAACCTGAAATGGCTTAAATGAAACCGAGACTCACTTTTGTTACTTTCAGGAGAAAAGAAAAGTTATAAAAATCAGTAAGTTTTAAGTTAGTTTTAATAGTTTCAAATAAATTGTACCCCTTTCATATATGAGATGCAGCTAAGGTGCTAAAATTGCACTGAATTAAAAGAACAGTAGACAAATTATTATTAGAATACAAATGTGGCTTTAATAAATGCTTATTTCCAAGTCTTCAGTTTGTTTTATCATCTGGCCTTGGATGTAAGCCTACTTGTTTCTACCATGAAATAGTTTCAGCTGGTCATCTTCCTTTTAACTAATAGAAATGAAAGAACTCAGACTCAAAGCACTGAAAAATAATACACTGCACACTTGGAGGAAACACTTATGGCAATATCAACTTGTAGGTCTGTCAAAATCTGAATATTTCATTCATTTTGTAAACATGCGTTCTGGGAATTTCTTGATTTCAATGTAATGTGAGTGCTTTGGGAACAAGGCTTACAGACTCCACTATGTGATAACATTGGAGCATCTGGCCAATTAGATATCTTGTCAGAAAAGATTACTGTATGTCAAACACAAAATGGACAGAGCTCCTTTCATGGCAGTCTGACCAATAGATTCTGATATACTGTGTTGAATATAGATAGGGGATTTTGGCATGAAGTACAAGTGAGACGAAAGTTCAGAGGTCACCAAAGACATTTTGTTTTTAGATAACTCATGGACCTTTGGCCAGAGGGTATTCTGATGACACTGAACAAAAAGTCAGGAATCATTTTCTGGCTGCCATGAATATCCATCCCTGATTTCATGTAATCTGGCCTCTAGTTGTTGGGATAAGTTGCTGTGGACCAAAATGTTGGACAGATTGATAGCAGCCAGTGGAGAGGGTGTGGTAGCCTAAGATCCCTTGCAGCAAGCCTTCACTGTGGAGCCAATTCAAGTTAAAGGG
>NW_024401553.1:0-3000 GCF_016859285.1 Xiphias gladius
TATATGTGTGGTTGGTATGTTGGGTGTGTGTGTGTGTATATGTGTGGTTGGTTGGTTGGGTGTGTAGGTGTGGTTGGTTGGTTGTGTGTGGTTGGTTGGTTGGGTGTGGGTGGGTGTTTATATGTGTGGTTTATTAGGTTTGGGTGGGTTTGTATATGTGTAGTTGGTTGGGTGGATGGTTGGTTGGTTGTGTGGGTGTGTGTTTATATGGGTGGGTGGGTGGGTGGGTGTGTGTGTATGTGTGGTTCGGTGGGTGGGTGGGTGTGTGTGTGTATATGTGTTTTTGGTTGGTTGGGTGGGTGTGTGGGTGTCTGTGTATATGTGTGGTCAGTTGGGTGGGTGGATGGGTGTGTATATGTGTGGTTGGGTGGGTGGGTGTGTGTGGTTGGTTGGTTTGGTGGGTGTGGTATGTTGGTTGGTTGGTTGGTTGGGTGTCTGTTTTTGGTTGGTTGGGTGTGGTTGGTTGGTTGGTTGGTTGTGTGTGGTTGGTTGGTTGGGTGTGGGTGGGTGTGTGTGTGTATATGTGTGGTTGGTTGGTTGGGTGTGTGTGTGTATATGTGTGGTTGGGTGGGTGGGTGTGTGTGTGTGTATACGTGTGGTTGGTTGGGTGTGTGTGTGTATGTGTGTGGGTGGGTGGGTGGGTGTGTGTGTGTGGTTGGTTGGGTGGGTGGGTGTGTGTGTGTGTGTGTGTGGTTGATTGGCTGGGTGTGTGTGTGTGTGTGTGTGTGTGTGTGTGTGTGTGTGTGTGTGTGTGTGTGTGTGTGTTTGTGTGGTTGGGTGGGTGGGTGTGCGTGTGCGTGTGTGTGTGGTTGGGTGGGTGGTTGTGTGTGTATATATGTGAGTTTGGTTGGGTGGGTGGGTGTGTGTATGTGTGTGGTTGGTTGGCTGGGTGGGTGTGTGTGTGTGTGTCGTTGGTTGGGTGGGTGGGTGTGTGTGGGTATATGTGTGGTTTGTTGGGTGGGTGGGTGTGTGTGTGTATGTTTTTGGGTGGGTGGGTGGGTGGGTGTGTGTGTGGTTGCGGGTGGTTGTGTGTGTGTTTATATGTGGTTGTGGGTGGTTGTGTGTGTGTGTGTGTATATGTGTGGTTGTGGGTGGTTGTGTGTGTGTGTGTGTGTGTGTGGGTGTTGGTCGGTTGTGTGTGTGTGAGTGGGTGTTGGTTGGTTGTGTGTGTGTGAGTGGGTGTTGGTTGGTTGTGTGTGTGTGTGTGTGGGTGGTTGGTTTTGTGTGTGTGTGTGGGTGGTTGGCTGGCTGTGTGTGTTTGTGTGTGTGTATGTGTATATATGTATGTATATGTGTGTGTATATATATATATATATATATATATATATATATATATAACAGGAATCTATTACTTCAAGGAATGAGCTCTAACCCAACCTCAATCAATCTTTAAAACATTCACGCCCTACAGGGCACCTAAATATTTTAGAATATATATATCCAATTTTTTTCCATTTCAATGCAAAGATAGAGGTCAGAGAACTGGCACATATAAAATTCACTTAGTATGCTGATTTATATGCATCCTTTCTGGAAGGGCCTTTAACAGCTTTCGTCTTCCCATAAAGGATTTCAATTTCGGCGCAGAGAGCTCTTATGGGCTGGCCATAATCATGCAGTCTCAGAAGCCCTTAAGCCCATGTTATCATTAAGGCAAACTGTCAAATGTTAAATTAGAAAAACATTATGGTCTCTCTTTTTGAGAAATTCACCTGTCATTCCATATTGGTTGCATGCATATCCAGGAGAGGCTGAAAACATTCTGTGTCACTTTTGCTCTGCCAGCACATCTCTCTTAAAAGGCGAAGAAATAAAGCAGTGCATTGAATGCTGTATGGGTCACAGCTCCTCAATAGCACAGAGCTTGTTCTCTGTTTCACAGCTGTTTATTTCCTCCAGCCACTGGGAAGAGGGCTTTGAGTACAATCCATGATTACAAGGATTAGACTGGCTGCTTAAACCAGAAGAGCAACTCACATGTAGTTACAAATCACACTAGATGGCCTTTCCAATGGTAAACTGCAATGACTGATAGGCAAAGGGAAAGAAGAAAGGATAATTATGCAGGGACCAAATGTTTGGCATAACATACAAAGTATTTCACTTTGAATGCAGCCAAGTCAACTGTGAATAATAATTGGAACTGTGGGATACACAGCGTTTGGAGAACAGCTGAGAGCCCTGAAACACAAGCCCTGCACCACCGGTCACAGATGAACTTCAAAAAACAACACACTTTGATAGTCAATGGTGCTTTTCAGCCTAAATTAGGGCAAAGCACTCCTCTAATTAAACAAATATACCCAGCATTAATTTGAGAGGATCATTAAAGCTCTTCCGAGAATCTTCAGCTTAAAGTAATCTTAAAACCCTTCCTACAGTGTGCATCCTAAATGGCTACAAATGATGTCATGGTTTTTCACTCATTTGTTTCCCCAAAACCGAACACATTAGATATGGGTCTCCATTGCTTCTACATTCACAAATCTTTATAATTAAGCCTTAGGGAACCCAGAAATATTCAACAAGGTGAAACAGAGCTGAAGCAGGATCTTTGTCAGATACACCTGTTCCCTTATTATGACTTGAATGCACACAATCAAGAAAAACAGGTATTAAGAAGGACAGAGCTGTCATCAGAATCTTTCCAGATCTTTCCTTGAGTTGTAATGAATCCTGTCATCAGGATCTTTCCTTGAGTTGTAATCACCATGTAAACACCTGTCTTCATCACAATGACAGAACAAATCACATGTTGGAGGAAGCTAGGCACTGGTCTCCTGTGCCAGAGAAACCAGCAAGGACCGCTGGCATAGAATAGCAGAAGTGAAGTAAATAAATCTGGTAACGTGGTTTTATTCAAATCCAGAGAAAGGGTTTGAGAAGGCCTGTGGTCAGTGTGAAAATTATCAGTATAATTTTACATTAAAAAATAATCAATGATGGATGATTTGAAAACTGAATTAAATTTCAAAAGAGAAGTATGGAGAAACTGAAGTA
>NW_024401554.1:5000-25000 GCF_016859285.1 Xiphias gladius
TAGGGGTGTGGGTTGGGTGTGTGTGTGTGTATGTGTGTGGGTTGGGTGTGTGTGGGGGTGTGGGTGTATATGTGTGGTTGTGTGTGTGTGGGGGGTGTGTGGGTGTGTGTGTATATGTGTGGTTGGGTGTGGTTGGATGTGTATATGTGGTTGGTTGGGTGTGTGTGTGGTTGGTTGTGTGGTTGGGTGTGTGTGTGGTTGGGTGTGTATATGTGCGGTTGGGTGTGTGTGTGTGTGTGTGTGTGGTTGGTTGTGTGTGTGTGTGTGTGTGGTTGGGTGTGTGTGTGTGTGTGTGTGGTTGGTTGGGTGTGGTTGGTTGGTAGGTTCTGTGTGTGTGTGTTTGGTTGATTTGGTTGTGGGTGTGGTTGGTTGGTTGGGTGTGTGTGTGGTTGGTTGGTTGTGGGTGTGTGTGTATATGTGTGGTTGGTTGGGTGTAATATCACATTAACTGTTTAGGAATTAGAGCCATTTTTACATACTTTCTAATTTTCAGAGGCTCGAAAGTAATTGGACAGTTTGCTGACATTCAGTTTCATGGCCAGGTTTGGCCCGTTTCCGCATTATTTCATGACAAATTAAGCAGGAAAGAGGTCTGGAGTTGAATCCAAGTTCTGACTTTGCATTCTGTAGCTTTTTAGGTAACTCTATATATGCAGCCATTAGAAATGTCAGAAGGTCATCATTAGCCTGAAAAAAATAAACAAACCTATCAGACAGATAGCAGAAACTTGAGCAGTGGCGAAATCAACAATTTTGTACATTCTTGAATAGAAGGAAGGCACTGTTGAGCTCTACAACACCTAAAGACCAAAGAAATCAACGAAAGTGGATGATTGCAAAGTTCTTTCCTTGGTGAAGAAAAACACTTCACAAAGTCTAGCCAGGTCAAGTGCACTCTCGATGAGGAAGGCTTATGTGTATATATGTGTGTGTGTTTGTGTGTGGTTGTGTGTATAGGTGTGGGTGGTTGTGTGTGTGTGTGTGTGTATGTGTGTGTGTGTGTGTGTGTGTGTGTGTGTGTGTGTGTGTGTGTGTGTGTGTGTGTGTGTGTGTGTGTTGTGTGTATATGTGTGTGTGGTTGGTTGGTTGGTTGTGTGTGTGTGTATATGGTTGGTTGGTTGTCTGTGTGTATATGGTTGGTTGGTTGTGTGTGTGTGTATATGGTTGGTTGTTTGTGTGTGTGTGTGTATATGGTTGGTTGGTTTTGTGTGTGTGTGTATATGTGTGGTTGGTTGGTTGGTTGTGTGGTTGGTTGTGTGACCAAAAGACTAAAGACCAAAGAAATCAACGAAAGTGGATGATTGCAAAGTTCTTTCCTTGGTGAAGAAAAACACTTCACAGAGTCTAGCCAGGTTAAGTGCACTCTCGATGAGGAAGGCTTATGTGTATTTATGTGTGTGTGTGATTGTGTGTTTCTGTGTGGTTGTGTGTATAGGTGTGGGTGGTTGTGTGTGTGTGGTTGTGTGTATAGATGTGTGTGGTTATGTTTGTGTGTGGTTGTGTATGTGTGTGTGGTTATGTGGGTGTGGTTGGGAGTGGGTGGTTGGGTGTGTATAGGTGTGGGTGGTTGGTTGGTTGGTTGGTTGGTTGGTTGTGTGTGTGTGTATATGTGTGGTTGGTTGTGCGGTTGGTTGGTTGGTTGGCTGGTTGTGTGGTTGGTTGGTTGTGTGTGTGTGTGTATATGTGTGGTTGGTTGGTTGGTTGTGTGGTTGGTTGTGTGTGTGTGTGTGTGTGTGTGTGTGTGTGTGTGTGTATGTGTCGTTGGTTGGTTGTGTGTGTGTGTATATGTGTGGTTGGTTGGTTGTGTGCGTGTATATGTGTGGTTGGTTGGTTGTGTGTGTATATTTGTGGTTGTGTGTGGTTGGTTGGTTGTGTGTGTATGTGTGTGTGGTTGGGTGTGTGGTTGGTTGTGTGGTTGGCTGGGTGTGTTTGTGGTTGGCTGGTTGGTTGGTTGTGTGTATATGTGTGGTTGGTTGTGTGGTTGGTTGGTTGGTTGGTTGGCTGGTTTTGTGTGGTTGGTTGGCTGGTTGGTTGTGTGTGTGTGTATATGTGTGGTTGGTTGGTTGGCTGGTTGTGTGTGGTTGGTTGTGTGTGTGTGTGTGTGGCTGGTTGGTTGGTTGTGGCTGGCTGGTTGTGTGTTTGGCTGGTTGGCTGTGTGGTTGGTTGGTTGTGTGTGTGTGTGTGTGTGTGTGGTTGGGTGTGTGTGTGTGTGTGTGTGTGTGTGTGGGTGTGTGTGTACATGTGTGGTTGGGTGTGTATATGTGTGGTTGGGTGTGGTTGGGTGTGTAAATGTGTGGTTGGGTGTATGTGGGTGGGTGTATGTGTGGTTGGTTGGGTGTGTGTGTGTGGTTGGTTTGTTGGTTGGGTGTGTGTGTGTGGTTGGTTGGTTGGTGTGTGTGTGGTAGGTTGGTTGTGTGGTTGGTTGTGTGTGTGGTTGGTTGGTTGTGGTTGGTTGGTTGTGTGTGTGTTTGGTTGTGTGTGTGTTTGGTTGTGTGTGTATATGTGTGGTTGGTTGGGTGTGTGTGTGTGTTTGGTTGTGTGTGTGTTTGGTTGTGTATATGTGTGGTTGGTTGGGTGTGTGTGTGTGTATGTGTGGTTGGGTGTGTGTGTGTGTGTATATGTGTGGTTGTGTGTGTGTGTGTGTGTATGTGTGGTTGGTTGTGTGTGTGTGTGTGTGTATATATGTGGTTGGTTGTGTGTGTGTGTGTGTGTGTGTGTGTGTGTGTGTGTGTGTGTGTATATGTGTGGTTGGTTGTGTGTGTGTGTGTGTGTACGTGTGGTTGGTTGTGTGTGTGTGTGTGTGTATATGTGTGGTTGGTTGTATGTGTGTGTGTGTATATCATGTGGTTGATTGTGTGTGTGTGTGTGTGTGGTTGGTTGTATGTGTGTGTGCATGTGTGGTTGGTTTTGTGTGTGTGTATGTGTGGTTGGGTGTGTGTGTGCGTGTATATGTGTGGTTGGGTGTGTGTGTGTGTGGCTATGTGTGTGGTTGGGTGTGTGTGTGTCTGTATTTGTGTGGTTGGGTGTGTGTGTGTGTGTATGTGTGTGGTTGGGTGTGTGTATGTGTGTGGGTTTGGTGTGTGTATGTGTGTGGGTTGGGTGTGTGTGGGGGTGTGGGGGTGTGGGTGTATATGTGTGGTTGTGTGTGTGGGAGGGTGTGGGGGTGTGTGTGGGGGTGTGTGTGTGTGGGGGTGTGTCTGTGGCTGGGTGTGTGTGTACATGTGTGGTTGGGTGTGTGTGTGTAGGGGTGTGGGTTGGGTGTGTGTGTATGTGTGTGGGTTTTGTGTGTGTGGGGGTGTGGGTGTATATGTGTGGTTGTGTGTGGTTGGGTGTGTGTGTGGTTGGGTGTGTATATGTGCGGTTGGGTGTGTGTGTGTGTGGTTGGTTGTGTGTGTGTGTGTGTGTGGTTGGTTGTGTGTGTGGTTGTGTGTGTGTGTGTGTGTGTGGTTGGTTGTGTGTGTGTGTGTGTGTGGTTGGGTGTGGTTGGTTGGTAGGTTCTGTGTGTGTGTGTTTGGTTGATTTGGTTGTGGGTGTGGTTGGTTGGTTGGGTGGGTGTGGTTGGTTGGTTGTGGGTGTGTGTGTATATGTGTGGTTGGTTGGGTGTAATATCACATTAACTGTTTAGGAATTAGAGCCATTTTGACATACTTTCCAATTTTCAGAGGCTCGAAAGTAATTGGACAGTTTGCTGACATTCAGTTTCATGGCCAGGTTTGGCCCGTTTCTGCATTATTTCATGACAAATTAAGCAGGAAAGAGGTCTGGAGTTGAATCCAAGTTCTAACTTTGCATTCTGTAGCTTTTTAGGTAACTCTATATATGCAGCCATTAGAAATGTCAATGCAAATGAAGGTCATCATTAGCCTGAAAAAAAAAAAATAACCTATCAGACAGATAGCAGAAACTTGAGCAGTGGTGAAATCAACAATTTTGTACATTCTTAAATAGAAGGAAGGCACTGTTGAGCTCTACAACACCTAAAGACCAAAGAAATCACCGAAAGTGGATGATTGCAAAGTTCTTTCCTTGGTGAAGAAAAACACTTCACAGAGTCTAGCCAGGTTAAGTGCACTCTCGATGAGGAAGGCTTATGTGTATTTATGTGTGTGTGTGATTGTGTGTGGTTGTGTGTATAGGTGTGGGTGGTTGTGTGTGTGTGTGTGTGTGTGTGTGTGTGTGTGTGTGTGTGTGTGTGTGTGTGTGTGTGTGTGTGTGTGTGTGTGTGTGTGTGGGTGGTTGGGTATGTATAGGTGTGTGTGGTTGGTTGGTTGGTTGTGTGTGTGTGTATATGGTTGGTTGGTTGTCTGTGTGTGTATATGGTTGGTTGGTTGTGTGTGTGTGTATATGGTTGGTTGTTTGTGTGTGTGTGTGTATATGGTTGGTTGGTTTTGTGTGTGTGTGTATATGTGTGGTTGGTTGGTTGGTTGTGTGGTTGGTTGTGTGACCAAAAGACTAAAGAAAAAAAAAAAGAAGTGGATGATTGCAAAGTTCTTTCCTTGGTGAAAAAAACACTTCACAGAGTCTAGCCAGGTTAAGTGCACTCTCGATGAGGAAGGCTTATGTGTATTTATGTGTGTGTGTGATTGTGTGTTTCTGTGTGGTTGTGTGTATAGGTGTGGGTGGTTGTGTGTGTGTGGTTGTGTGTATAGATGTGTGTGGTTATGTTTGTGTGTGGTTGTGTATGTGTGTGTGGTTATGTGGGTGTGGTTGGGAGTGGGTGGTTGGGTGTGTATAGGTGTGGGTGGTTGGTTGGTTGGTTGGTTGGTTGGTTGTGTGTGTGTGTATATGTGTGGTTGGTTGTGCGGTTGGTTGGTTGGTTGGCTGGTTGTGTGGTTGGTTGGTTGTGTGTGTGTGTGTATATGGTTGGTTGGTTGGTTGTGTGGTTGGTTGTGTGTGTGTGTGTGTGTGTGTGTGTGTGTGTGTGTGTGTGTATGTGTCGTTGGTTGGTTGTGTGTGTGTGTATATGTGTGGTTGGTTGGTTGTGTGCGTGTATATGTGTGGTTGGTTGGTTGTGTGTGTATATTTGTGGTTGGTTGTGTGGTTGGTTGGTTGTGTGTGTATATGTGTGGTTGGTTGTGTGGTTGGTTGTGTGGTTGGTTGGGTGTGTTTGTGGTTGGTTGGTTGGTTGGTTGTGTGTGTATATGTGTGGTTGGTTGTGTGGTTGGTTGGTTGGTTGGTTGGTTGGTTTTGTGGTTGGTTGGTTGGTTGGTTGGTTGTGTGTGGGTGTGTGTGTATATGTGTGGTTGGTTGGTTGGTTGGTTGTGTGTGGTTGGTTGGTTGTGTGTGGTTGGTTGTGTGTGTGGTTGGTTGGTTGGTTGTGGTTGGTTGGTTGTGTGTTTGGTTGGTTGGCTGTGTGGTTGGTTGGTTGTGTGTGTGTGTGCGGTGGGTTGGTTTGTTGGTTGGGTGTGTGTGTGTGTGTGTGTGTGTGGGTGGGTGTGTGTGTACATGTGTGGTTGGGTGTGTATATGTGTGGTTGGGTGTGGTTGGGTGTGTAAATGTGTGGTTGGGTGTATGTGGGTGGGTGTATGTGTGGTTGGTTGGGTGTGTGTGTGTGGTTGGTTGTGTGGTTGGGTGTGTGTGTGTGGTTGGTTGGTTGGTTGGTTGTGTGTGGTTGGTTGGTTGTGTGTGGTTGGTTGTGTGTGTGGTTGGTTGGTTGTGGTTGGTTGGTTGTGTGTGTGGTTGGTTGTGTGTGTGGTTGGTTGTGTATATGTGTGGTTGGTTGGGTGTGTGTGTGTGGTTGGTTGTGTGTGTGTTTGGTTGTGTATATGTGTGGTTGGTTGGGTGGGTGTGGGTGTGTGTATGTGTGGTTGGGTGTGTGTGTGTGTGTGTATATGTGTGGTTGTGTGTGTGTGTGTGTATGTGTGGTTGGTTGTGTGTGTGTGTGTGTGTATATATGTGGTTGGTTGTGTGTGTGTGTGTGTGTGTGTGTGTGTGTGTGTGTGTGTGTGTATATGTGTGGTTGGTTGTGTGTGTGTGTGTGTATACGTGTGGTTGGTTGTGTGTGTGTGTGTGTGTATATGTGTGGTTGGTTGTGTGTGTGTGTGTGTATATCATGTGGTTGATTGTGTGTGTGTGTGTATGTGTGGTTGGTTGTATGTGTGTGTGCATGTGTGGTTGGTTTTGTGTGTGTGTGTGTGGTTGGGTGTGTGTGTGCGTGTATATGTGTGGTTGGGTGTGTGTGTGTGTGTGTGTGTGTGTATGTGTGGTTGGGTGTGTGTGTGCGTGTATATGTGTGGTTGGGTGTGTGTGTGTGTGTGTGTGTGTGTGGTGTGTGGGTGGTGTGTGTATGTGTGTGGGGTTGGGTGTGTGTGTGTGGTTGGGTGTGTGTGTGTGTGTGGGTTTGGTGTGTGTATGTGTGTGGGTTGGGTGTGTGTGGGGGTGTGGGGGTGTGGGTGTATATGTGTGGTTGTGTGTGTGGGAGGGTGTGGGGGTGTGTGTGGGGGTGTGTGTGTGTGGGGGTGTGTCTGTGGCTGGGTGTGTGTGTACATGTGTGGTTGGGTGTGTGTGTGTAGGGGTGTGGGTTGGGTGTGTGTGTATGTGTGTGGGTTTTGTGTGTGTGGGGGTGTGGGTGTATATGTGTGGTTGTGTGTGGTTGGGTGTGTGTGTGGTTGGGTGTGTATATGTGCGGTTGGGTGTGTGTGTGTGTGTGTGGTTGGTTGTGTGTGTGTGTGTGTGTGTGTGGTTGGTTGTGTGTGTGTGTGTGTGTGTGTGTGTGGTTGGTTGTGTGTGTGTGTGTGGTTGGTTGGGTGTGGTTGGTTGGTAGGTTCTGTGTGTGTGTGTGTTTGGTTGATTTGGTTGTGGGTGTGGTTGGTTGGTTGGGTGGGTGTGTGGTTGGTTGGTTGTGGGTGTGTGTGTATATGTGTGGTTGGTTGGGTGTAATATCACATTAACTGTTTAGGAATTAGAGCCATTTTGACATACTTTCTAATTTTCAGAGGCTCGAAAGTAATTGGACAGTTTGCTGACATTCAGTTTCATGGCCAGGTTTGGCCCGTTTCTGCATTATTTCATGACAAATTAAGCAGGAAAGAGGTCTGGAGTTGAATCCAAGTTCTAACTTTGCATTCTGTAGCTTTTTAGGTAACTCTATATATGCAGCCATTAGAAATGTCAATGCAAATGAAGGTCATCATTAGCCTGAAAAAAAAAAAATAACCTATCAGACAGATAGCAGAAACTTGAGCAGTGGTGAAATCAACAATTTTGTACATTCTTAAATAGAAGGAAGGCACTGTTGAGCTCTACAACACCTAAAGACCAAAGAAATCACCGAAAGTGGATGATTGCAAAGTTCTTTCCTTGGTGAAGAAAAACACTTCACAGAGTCTAGCCAGGTTAAGTGCACTCTCGATGAGGAAGGCTTATGTGTATTTATGTGTGTGTGTGATTGTGTGTTTGTGTGTGGTTGTGTGTATAGGTGTGTGTGGTTATGTCTGTGTGTGGTTGTGTATGTGTTTGTGGTTATGTGGGTGTGGTTGGGAGTGGGTGGTTGGGTGTGTATAGGTGTGGGTGGTTGGTTGGTTGGTTGGTTGGTTGGTTGGTTGGTTGTGTGTGTGTGTATATGTGTGGTTGGTTGTGTGGTTGGTTGGTTGGTTGGCTGGTTGTGTGGTTGGTTGGTTGTGTGTGTGTGTATATGTGTGGTTGGTTGGTTGGTTGTGTGGTTGGTTGTGTGTGTGTGTGTGTGTGTGTGTGTGTATACGTGTGGTTGGTTGGTTGTGTCTGTGTGTATATGTGTGGTTGGTTGGTTGTGTGCGTGTATATGTGTGGTTAGTTGGTTGTGTGGTTGGTTGGTTGTGTGTGTATATTTGTGGTTGGTTGTGTGGTTGGTTGGTTGTGTGTGTATATGTGTGGTTGTGTGGTTGGTTGGGTGTGTGTGTGTGTGGTTGGTTGGTTGTGTGTTTGTGGTTGGTTGGTTGGTTGGTTGTGTGTGTATATGTGTGGTTGAATGTGTGGTTGGTTGGTTGGTTGGTTGGTTGGTTGGTTGTGTGGTTGGTTGGTTGGTTGGTTGGTTGTGTGTGGGTGTGCGTGTATATGTGTGGTTAATTTGGTTGGTTGGTTGTGTGTGGTTGTGTTGTGTGTGGTTGGTTGTGTGTGTGGTTGGTTGGTTGGTTGTGGTTGGTTGGTTGTGTGTGTGGTTGGTTGGCTGTGTGGTTTGTTGGTTGTGTGTGTGTGTGTGCGGTGGGTTGGTTTGTTGGTTGGGTGTTTGTGTGTGTGCGTGTGTGTGGTTGGGTGGTTGGTTGGTTGGGTGTGTGTGTGGTTGGGTGTGGTTGGTTGGTTGGATGGTTAGTTTGGTGTGTGGTGGGTGTGTGTGTGTGTGTATGTCTGGTTGGGTGGGTGTGTGGTGGGTGTGTGTGTGTGTGTGTGTATATGTCTGGTTGGGTGGGTGGGTGTGTATATGTGTGGTTTGGTGGGTGGGTGTGTATATGTGTGGTTGGGTGGGTGGGTGTGTGTGTATATGTGTGGTTGGGTGGGTAGGTGGGTGTGTATTTGTGTGGTTGGTTGGGTGGGTGGGTGTGTATATGTGTCGTTGTGTGGGTGGGTGTGTGTGTGTGTATGTGTGGTTGGGTGGGTGGGTGTGTGTGTGTGTATATGTGTGGGTGGGTGGGTGTGTGTGTATATGTGTGGTTGGTTGGTTGGGTGGGTGGGTGGGGTTATGTATATGTGTGGTTGGTTGGGCGGGTGGGTGGGTGGGTGTGTATATGTGTGGTTGGTTGGTTGGATGGGTGGGTGGGTGTGTATATGTGTGGTTGGTTGGTTGGGTGGGTGTGGTTGGTTGGTTGGTTGGTTGGGTGTCTGTTTTTGGTTGGTTGGGTGTGGTTGGTTGGTTGGTTGGGTGTGTGTATATGTGTGGTTGGTTGGTTGGGTGGGTGGGTGTGTGTGTATATGTGTGGTTGGTTGGTCGGGTGGTTGGGTGGGTGGGTGTGTGTGTATATGTATGGTTGGCTGGTTTTGGGTGGGTGGGTGTGTGTGTATATGTGTGGTTGGTTGGTTGGGTTGGTGGGTGGGTTGGTGGTTGGGTGTGTGTGTATATGTGTGGTTGGTTGGTTGGGTGGGTGGGTGGGTGTGTGTGTATATGTGTGGTTGGTTGGTTGGTTGGGTGGGTGTGTGTGTATGTGTGTGGTTGGTTGGTCGGGTGGTTGGGTGGGTGGGTGTGTGTGTATTTGTATGGTTGGCTGGTTTTGGGTGGGTGGGTGTGTGTGTATATGTGTGGTTGGTTGGTTGGGTGAGTGGTTGGGTGTGTGTGTATATGTGTGGTTGGTTAGTTGGGTGGGTGGGTGGGTATGTGTGTATATGTGTGGTTGGTTGGGTGGGTGGGTGGGTTGGGTTGTGTATATGTGTGGTTGGATGGGCGGGTGGGTGGGTGGGTTTGTATATGTGTGGTTGGTTGGTTGGATGGGTGGGTGGGTGTGTATATGTGTGGTTGGTTGGTTGGGTGGGTGGGTGTGTATATGTGTGGTTGGTTGGTTGGTTGGTTGGGTGGGTGTGTATATATGTGGTTGGTTGGTTGGGTGGGTGGCTGTGTGTGTATATGTGTTTTTGGGTGGGTGGGTGGTTGGGTGTTTGTGTTTCTGTGTGGTTGGTTGGGTGGGTGGGTGGGTGTGTGTGTATATGTTTGCTTGGTTGGGTGGGTGGGTGGGTGTGTGTGTATATGTGTGGTTGGTTCGTTGGTTGGGTGGGTGGTTGGTTGGGTGTGTTTGTATATTTGTGGTTGGTTGGTTGGGTAGGTGGGTGGGTGGGTGGGTGGGTGTGTATATGTGTGGTTGGTTGGTTGGGTGGGTGTGTGTGTATATGTCTGGTTGGTTGGTGTGTGTGTATATGTGTGGTTGGTTGGGTGTGGGTGTGTGTGTGTATATATGTGGTTTGTTGGTTGGTTGGTTGGTTGGTTGGTTCGTTGTGTGGTTGGTTGGTTGGTTGTGGGTGGGTGGGTGTGTGTGTATATGAGTGGTTGGTTGGTTGGGTGGGTGGGTGTGTGTATATGTGATGTTGGTTTGTTGGGTGGGTGGGTGTGTGTGTATATGTGTGGTTGGTTGGTCGGGTGGTTGGGTGGGTGGGTGTGTGTGTGTATATGTATGGTTGGTTGGTTGGGTGGGTGGTTGGGTCGGTGGGTGTGTGTGTATATGTGTGGTTGGTTGGTTGGGTGGTTGGTTGGTTGGGTGGGTGGGTGTGTGTGTATATGAGTGGTTGGTTGGTTGGGTGGGTGGGTGTGTATGTATATGTGTGGTTGGTTGGTTGGGTGGGTGGGTGTGTGTGTATATGTGTGGTTGGTTGGTTGGTTGGTTGGTTGTGTGGTTGGTTGGTTGGTTGTGGGTGGGTGGGTGTGTGTGTATATGAGTGGTTGGTTGGTTGGTTGGGTGGGTGGGTGTGTGTGTATATGTGTGGTTGGTTGGTCGGGTGGTTGGGTGGGTGGGTGTGTGTGTATATGTATCGTTGGCTGGTTTTGGGTGTGTGTGTGTGTGTGTGTATATGTGTGGTTGGTTGGTTGGGTGGGTGGGTGGGGTTGTGTATATGTGTGGTCGGTTGGGCGCGTGTGTGGGTGGGTGTATATATGTATGGTTGGTTGGTTGGATGGGTGGGTGGGTGTGTATATGTGTGGTTGGTTGGTTGGGTGGATGGGTGGGTGTGTATATGTGTGGTTGGTTGGTTGGTTGGTTGGGTGGGTGTGTATATGTGTGGTTTGTTGGTTGGGTGGGTGGGTGTGTGTGTATATGTGTTGTTGGGTGGGTGGGTGGTTGGGTGGTTGGGTGTGTGCGTATATGTGTGGTTGGTTGGCTGGGTGGGTGGGTGTGCGTGTATATGTGTGGTTGGTTGGTTGGGTGGGTGGGTGTGTGTGTATATGTGTGGTTGGTTGGGTGGGTGGGTGGGTGTGTGTGTATATGTGGTTGTGGTTGGGTGGGTGGGTGGGTGTGTATATGTGTGGTTGGTTGATTGGGTGGATGGGTGGGTGGGTATATGTGTGGTTGGTCGGTTGGTTGGGTGGGTGGGTGTGTGTGTATATGTTTTGTTGGGTGGGTGGGTGGGTGTGTGTGTATATGTGTGGTTGCTTGGGTGGGTGCGTGGGTGTGTGTGTTAATGTGTGGTTGGTTGGGTGAGTGGGTGGGTGTGTATGTATATGTGTGGTTGGTTGGTTGGTTGGGTGGGTGGGTTGCTGGGTGTGTGTGTATATGTCTGGTTGGTTGGTTGGTTGGGTGGGTGGGTGTGTGTGTATATGTGTGGTTGGTTCGTTGGTTGGGTGGGTGGTTGGTTGGGTGTGTGTGTATATTTGTGGTTGGTTGGTTGGGTAGGTGGGTGGGTGGGTTGGTGTGTATATGTGTGGTTGGTTGGTTGGGTGGGTGTGTGTATATATGTCTGGTTGGTTGGTGTGTGTGTGTGTATATGTGTGGTTGGTTGGGTGTGGGTGTGTGTGTGTATATGTGTGGTTTGTTGGTTGGTTGGTTGGTTGTGTGGTTGGTTGGTTGGTTGTGGGTGGGTGGGTGTGTGTGTATATGAGTGGTTGGTTGGTTGGGTGGGTGGGTGTGTGTGTATATGTGTGGTTGGTTGGTCGGGTGGTTGGGTGGGTGGGTGTGTGTGTATATGTATCGTTGGCTGGTTTTGGGTGTGTGTGTGTGTGTATATGTGTGGTTGGTTGGTTGGGTGGGTGGGTGGGGTTGTGTATATGTGTGGTCAGTTGGGCGCGTGTGTGGGTGGGTGTATATATGTATGGTTGGTTGGTTGGATGGGTGGGTGGGTGTGTATATGTGTGGTTGGTTGGTTGGGTGGATGGGTGGGTGTGTATATGTGTGGTTTGTTGGGTGGGTGGGTGTGTGTGTATATGTGTTGTTGGGTGGGTGGGTGGTTGGGTGTGTGCGTATATGTGTGGTTGGTTGGGTGGGTGTGTGTGTATATGTGTGGTTGGTTGTTTGGTTGGTGTGTGTGTGTGTGTATATGTGTGGTTGGTTGGTTGGGTGTGGGTGTGTGTGTGTATATATGTGGTTTGTTGGTTGGTTGGTTGGTTGTGTGGTTGGTTGGTTGGTTGGGTGGGTGTGTGTGTATATTTGTTGTTGGGTGGGTGGGTGGGTGGGTGTGTGTGTATATGTGTGGTTGGTTGGTTGGGTGGGTGGGTGTGTGTGTATATGTGTGGTTGGTTGGGTGGGTGTGTGTGTATATGTGTGGTTGGTTGGGTGGGTGGGTGGTTGTGTATGTATGTGTGGTTGGTTGGTTGGTTGGGTGGGTGGGTTTCTGTGTGTGTGTATGTCTGGTTGGTTGTTGGTTGGGTGGGTGGGTGTGTGTGTATATGTGTGGTTGGTTCGTTGGTTGGGTGGGTGGGTGGGTGGGTGTGTATATGTGTGGTTGGTTGGTTGGGTGGGTGTGTGTATATATGTCTGGTCGATTGGTGTGTGTGTGTGTGTGTATATGTGTGGTTGGTTGGGTATGGGTGGGTGGGTGTGTGTGTATATGTGTGGTTGGTTGGGTGGGTGGGTGGGTGTGTATGTATATGTGTGGTTGGTTGGTTGGTTGGGTGGGTGGGTGTGTGTGTGTGTATATGTCTGGTTGGTTGGTTGGTTGGGTGGGTGGGGTGTGTGTGTATATGTGTGGTTGGTTGGGTGTGGGTGTGTGTGTGTGTATGTGTGGTTGGTTGGGTGGGTGGGTGTGTGTGTGTATATGTGTGGTTGGTTGGTTGGGTGGTGGGTGGGTGTGTATATGTGCGGCGCGTGTGTGGGTGGGTGTATATATGTATGGTTGGTTGGTTGGATGGGTGGGTGGGTGTGTATATGTGTGGTTGGTTGGTTGGGTGGATGGGTGGGTGTGTATATGTGTGGTTGGTTGGGTGGGTGGGTGTGTGTGTGTGTTGGTGGTGGGTGGTTGGGTGTGTGTATATGTGGTTGGTTGGGGGTGTGTATGTGTGGTTGGTTTGGTTGGTGTGTGTGTGTGTGTATATGTGTGGTTGGTTGGTTGGGTGTGGGTGTGTGTGTGTATATATGTGGTTTGTTGGTTGGTTGGTTGGTTGTGTGGTTGGTTGGTTGGTTGGGTGGGTGGGTGTGTGTGTATATTTGTTGTTGGGTGGGTGGGTGGGTGGGTGTGTGTGTATATGTGTGGTTGGTTGGGTGGGTGGGTGGGTGTGTGTGTATATGTGTGGTTGGTTGGGTGGGTGGGTGTGTGTGTATATGTGTGGTTGGTTGGGTGGGTGGGTGGTTGTGTATGTATGTGTGGTTGGTTGGTTGGTTGGGTGGGTGGGTTTCTGGGTGTGTGTGTATTTGTCTGGTTGGTTTGTTGGTTGGGTGGGTGGGTGTGTGTGTATATGTGTGGTTGGTTGGTTGGGTGGGTGGGTGGGTGGGTGTGTATATGTGTGGTTGGTTGGTTGGGTGGGTGTGTGTATATATGTCTGGTCGATTGGTGTGTGTGTGTGTGTGTATATGTGTGGTTGGTTGGGTATGGGTGGGTGGGTGTGTGTATATGTGTGGTTGGTTGGGTGGGTGGGTGGGTGTGTGTTTATGTGTGGTTGGTTGGTTGGTTGGGTGGGTGGGTTGCTGGGTGTGTGTGTATATGTCTGGTTGGTTGGTTGGTTGGGTGGGTGGGTGTGTGTGTGTGTATATGTGTGGTTGGTTGGGTGGGTGGGTGGGTGTGTGTGTGGTTGGGTGTGGTTGGTTGGTGTGGATGGTTGGTTGGTTGGTTGGGTGGGTGGGTGTGTGTGTGTGTATATGTCTGGTTGGGTGGGTGTGTGGTGGGTGTGTGTGTGTGTGTGTGTATATGTGTGGTTGGGTGGGTGGGTGTGTATATGTGTGGTTTGGTGGGTGGGTGTGTATATGTGTGGTTGGGTGGGTGGGTGTGTGTGTATATGTGTGGTTGGGTGGGTGGGTGGGTGTGTGTATATGTGTGGTTGGTTGGTTGGGTGGGTGTGTATATGTGTGGTTGGTTGGGTGGGTGGGTGTGTGTGTGTGTATTTGTGGTTGGGTGGGTGGGTGTGTGTGTGTGTATATGTGTGGGTGGGTGGGTGTGTGTGTATATGTGTGGTTGGTTGGTTGGGTGGGTGGGTGGGGTTGTGTATATGTGTGGTTGGTTGGGTGGGTGGGTGGGTGTGTGTGTATATGTGTGGTTGGTTGGTTGGATGGGTGGGTGGGTGTGTATATGTGTGGTTGGTTGGTTGGGTGGGTGTGGTTGGTTGGTTGGTATATGTGTGGTTGGTTGGGTGTGGTTGGTTGGTTGGGTGGGTGTGTATGTATATGTGTGGTTGGTTGGTTGGGTGGGTGGGTGTGTGTGTATATGTGTGGTTGGTTGGTCGGGTGGTTGGGTGGGTGGGTGTGTGTGTATATGTATGGTTGGTTGGTTGGGTGGGTGGGTGTGTGTGTATATGTGTGGTTGGTTGGTTGGGTGGGTGGGTGGGTCGGTGGGTGGGTGTGTGTGTATGTGTGGTTGGTTGGTTGGGTGGGTGGGTGGGTGTGTGTGTATATGTGTGGTTGGTTGGTTGGGTGGGTGGGTGTGTGTGTATATGTGTGGTTGGTTGGTTTGGTTGGGTGGGTGGGTGTGTGTGTATATGTGTGGTTGGTTGGTTGGGTGGGTGGGTGTGTGTGTATATGTGTGGTTGGTTGGTTGGGTGGGTGGGTGGGTGTGTGTGTATATGTGGTTGGTTGGTGGGGTGGGTGTGGTGTGTGTGTATATGTGTGGTTGGTTGGTTGGGTGGGTGGGTGGGGTGTGTATATGTGTGGTTGGTTGGTTGGGTGGGTGGGTGGGTGTGTATATGTGTGGTTGGTTGGTTGGTTGGGTGGGTGGGTGTGTATATGTGTGGTTGGTTGGTTGGGTGGTTGGGTGGGTGTGTATATGTGTGGTTGGTTGGTTGGTTGGGTGGGTGTGTATATGTGTGGTTGGTTGGTTGGGTGGGTGGGTGTGTGTGTATATGTGTTGTTGGGTGGGTGGGTGGTTGGGTGTGTGCGTATATGTGTGGTTGGTTGGGTGGGTGGGTGGGTGTGTGTGTATATGTGTGGTTGGTTGGGTGGGTGGGTGGGTGTGTGTGTATATGTGTGGTTGGTTGGTTGGTTGGGTGGGTGGCTGGTTGGGTGTGTGTGTATATTTGTGGTTGGTTGGTTGGGTAGGTGGGTGGGTGGGTGTGTGTGTATATGTGTGGTTGGTTGGTTGGGTGGGTGTGTGTGTATATGTGTGGTTGGTTGGTGGGTGTGTATATGTGTGGTTGGTTGGGTGGGTGGGTGTGTGTGTGTATATGTGTGGTTGGTTGGTTGGGTGGTTGGTTTGTTGGGTGTGTGTGTGGTTGGTTGGTTGGTTGGGTGGGTGGGTGGGTGTGTGTGTATATGTGGTTGTGGTTGGGTGGGTGGGTGTGTGTGTATATGTGTTGTTGGTTGGTTGGGTGGGTGGGTGTGTGTGTATATGTGTGGTTGGTTGGTCGGGTGGTTGGGTGGGTGGGTGTGTGTGTATATATGTATGGTTGGTTGGTTGGGTGGGTGGGTGGGTGGGTGGGTGTGTGTGTATATGTGTGGTTGGTTGGTTGGGTGGTTGGTTTGTTGGGTGGGTGGGTGTGTGTGTATATGTGTGGTTGGTTGGTTGGGTGTTTGGGTGTGTATGTATATGTGTGGTTGGTTGGTTGGTTGGGTGGGTGGGTGTGTGTGTATATGTGTGGTTGGTTGGTTGGTTGGTTGGTTGTGTGTGTTGGTTGGTTGGTTGTGGGTGGGTGGGTGTGTGTATATGTGGTTGGTTTTGGTTGGTTGGGTGGGTGGGTGTGTGTGTATATGTGGTTGGTTGGTTGGTTGGGTGGGTGGGTGTGTGTGTGTGTATATGTGTGGTTGGTTGGTTGGTTGGGTGGGTGGGTGTGTGTGTGTGTATATGTCTGGTTGGTTGGTTGGGTGGGTGGGTGTGTGTGTGTGTATATGTGTGGTTGGTTGCTTGGGTGGGTGTGTATATGTGTGGTTGGTTGGTTGGGTGGGTGGGTGTGTGTGTATATGTGTGGTTGGTTGGTTGGGTGGGTGGGTGGGTGTGTATATGTGTGGTTGGTTGTGGTTGGTTGGTTGGGTGGGTGTGTATATGTGTGGTTGGTTGGTTGGGTGGGTGGGTGTGTGTGTATATGTGTGGTTGGTTGGGTGGGTGGTTGGGTGGTTGGGTGTGTGTGGTTGGTTGGTGGGTGGGTGGGTGTGTGTGTATATGTGTGGTTGGTTGGTTGGGTGGGTGGGTGTGTGTGTATATGTGTGGTTGGTTGGGTGGGTGGGTGGGTGGGTGTGTATATGTGTGGTTGTTGGGTGGGTGGGTGGGTGTGTATATGTGTGGTTGGTTGGTTGGATGGGTGGGTGGGGTTGTGTATATGTGTGGTTGGTTGGTTGGTTGGGTGGGTGGGTGTGTGTGTATATGTGGTTGGTTGGGTGGGTGGGTGGGTGTGTGTGTATATGTGTGGTTGGTTGGGTGGGTGGGTGGGTGTGTGTGTATATGTGTGGTTGGTTGGGTGGGTGGGTGGGTGTGTGTGTATATGTGTGGTTGGTTGGTTGGTTGGGTGGGTGGGTGGGTGTGTGTGTATATGTGTGGTTGGTTGGTTGGTTGGGTGGGTGGGTGTGTGTGTATATGTGTGGTTGGTTGGTTGGTTGGGTGGGTGGCTGGTTGGGTGTGTGTATATGTGTGGTTGGTTGGTTGGGTGGGTGGGTGGGTGGGTGTGTGTGTATATGTGTGGTTGGTTGGTTGGGTGGGTGTGTGTATATATGTCTGGTTGGTTGGTGTGTGTGTGTGTATATGTGTGGTTGGTTGGGTGTGGGTGTGTGTGTGTATATGTGTGGTTGGTTGGTTGGTTGGTTGGTTGTGTGGTTGGTTGGTTGGTTGTGGGTGGGTGGGTGTGTGTGTATATGTGTGGTTGGTTGGTTGGGTGGGTGGGTGTGTGTGTGTATATGTGTGGTTGGTTGGGTGGTTTGGGTGGGTGGGTGTGTGTATACGTGTGGTTGGTTGGTTGGGTGGGTGGGTGTGTGGGTGTGTGTATATGTGTGGTTGGTTGGTTGGGTGGGTGGGTGGGTATGTGTGGTTGTGTGTGGGTGTGTGTATATGAGTGGTTGGTTGGTTGGGTGGGTGGGTGGGTGTGTGTATATGTGTGGTTGGTTGGTTGGGTGGGTGGGTGTGTGTGTATATGTGTGGTTGGTTGGTTGGGTGGGTGGGTGTGTGTGTATATGTGTGGTTGGTTGGGTGGGTGGGTGGGTGTGTGTGTATATGTGTGTTTGTTTGGGTGGGTGGGTGTGTGTGTATATGTGTGGTTGGTTGGTTGGTTGGGTGGGTGTGTGTGTATGTGTATGGTTTGTTGGTTGGGTAGGTGGGTGGGTGGGTGTGTGTGTATATGTGGTTTGTTGGTTGGTTGGTTGGTTGTGTGTGTATGTGGTTGGTTGGTTGGGTGGGTGGGTGTGTGTGTATGTGTGGTTGGGTGGGTGGGTGGGTGGGTGTGTGTGTATATGTGTGGTTGGTTGGGTGGGTGGGTGGGTGTGTGTGTATATGTGTGGGTGGTTGGGTGGGTGGGTGGGTGTGTGTGTATATGTGTGTGTGGTTGGGTGGGTGGGTGTATATGTGTGGTTGGTTGGTTGGTTGGTGGGTGGGTGTGTGTGTATATGTGTGGTTGGTTGGTTGGGTGGGTGGGTGTGTGTGTGTATATGTGTGGTTGGTTGGTTGGTTGGGTGGGTGGGTGTGTGTATATGTGTGGTTGGTTGGTTGGGTGGGTGTGTGGGTGTGTGTGTGTGTGTATATGTGGTTGGTTGGTTGGGTGGGTGGGTGGGTGTGTATATGTGTGGTTGGTTGGGTGGGTGGGTGGTGTGTGTGTATATGTGTGGTTGGTTGGTTGGTTGGTTGGGTGGGTGGGTGTGTGTATATGTATGGTTGGTTGGTTGGGTGGGTGTGTGGGTTGGTTGGGTGTGTGTGTATATGTGTGGTTGGTTGGGTGGGTGGGTGGGTGTGTGTGTATATGTGTGGTTGGTTGGGTGGGTGGGTGGGTGTGTGTGTATATATGTGTGGTTGGTTGGTTGGGTGGGTGGGTGTGTGTGTATATGTGTGGTTGGTTGGTTGGGTGGGTGGGTGTGTGTGTATATGTGTGGTTGGTTGGTTGGGTGTGGGTGTGTATATGTGTGGTTGGTTGGTTGGGTGGGTGGGTGTGTGTGTATATGTGTTGTTGGTTGGGTGGGTGGTTGGGTGTGTGCGTATATGTGTGGTTGGTTGGGTGGGTGTGTGTGTATATGTGTGGTTGGTTGGTTGGGTGGGTGGGTGTGTGTGTATATGTGTGGTTGGTTGGTTGGGTGGGTGGGTGGTTGGGTGGGTGTGTATATGTGTGGTTGGTTGGTTGGTTGTGTGGTTGGTTGGTTGGTTGGGTGGGTGGGTGTGTGTGTATATGTATGGTTGGGTGGGTGGCTGGGTGGGTGTGTATATGTGTGGTTGGGTGGGTGGGTGGGTGTGTGTGTAGATGTGTGGGTGGTGGGTTGGGTGGGTGGGTGGGTGTGTGTATATGTGTGGGTGTTTGTGTTGGGGGTTGGGTGTGTGTGTGTGTGGTTGGTTGGTTGGGTGTGGGTGGGTGTGTGTGTGTGTGTTGGTTGGGTGGGTGGGTGTGTGTGTATATGTGTGGTTGGTTGGTTGGGTGGGTGGTGGGTGTGTGTGTGTATATGTGTGGTTGGTTGGGTGGGTGTGTGTGTGTGTGGTGGTTGGGTGGGTGGGTGGGTGTGTGTGTATATGTCTGTTTGGTTGGGTGGGTGGGTGGGTGTGTGTGTGTATATGAGTGGTTGGTTGGTTGGGTGGGTGGGTGGGTGGGTGTGTATATGTGTGGTTGGTTGGTTGGGTGGGTGGGTGGGTGGGTGTGTGTGTATATGTGTGGTTGGTTGGGTGGGTGGGTGGGTGTGTGTGTATATGTGTGGTTGGTTGGGTGGGTGGGTGGGTGGGTGTGTATATGTGTGGTTGGTTGGGTGGGTGGGTGGGTGGGTGTGTGTATATGTGTGGTTGGGTGGGTGAGTGTGTATATGTGTGGGGTTGTGTATATGTGTGGTTGGGTGGGTGTGTGTGGTTGGTTGGTTGGGTGGGTGTGGTTGGCTGGTTGGTTGGTTGGGTGTGTGTGGTTGGTTTGTTGGGTGTGTGTATATGTGTGGTTGGTTGGTTGGGTGTGTGTGTGTATATGTGTGGTTGGTTGGTTGGGTGTGTGTGTGTATATGTGTGGTTGGGTGGGTGTGTGTGTGTGTGTGTGTGTGTGTGTATACGTGTGGTTGGGTGGGTGGGTGTGTGTGTGTGTGTGTGTATATGTGTTGTTGGGTGGGTGGGTGGGTGGGTGTGTGTATATGTGTGGTTGGTTAGGTGGGTGGGTGTGTGTGTGTGTATATGTGTGGTTGTTTGGTTGTGTGGGTGTGTGTGTATATGTGTGGTTAGTTGGTTGGGTGTGTAGGTGTGGTTGGTTGGTTGTGTGATGTTGGTTGGTTGGGTGTGGGTGGGTGTGTGTGTGTATATGTTTGGTTGGATTGTTGGGTGTGTGTGTGTATATGTGTTGTTGGGTGGGTGGGTGGTTGGGTGTGTGTATACGTGTGGTTGGGTGGGTGGGTGTGTGTGTGTGTGTGTGTGTGTATGTGTGGTTGGGTGGGTGGGTGTGTGTGTGTGTGTGTATATGTGTGGGTGGGTGGGTGTGTGTGTATATGTGTGGTTGGTTCGTTGTTTGGGTGGGTGGTTGGTTGGGTGTGTGTGTATATGTGTGGTTGGTTGGTTTGGTGGGTGGGTGGGTGGGTGTGTGTGTGTGTGTGTGTGTGTGTGTGTGTGTGTGTGGTTGGGTGGGTGGGTGGGTGTGTGTGTGTATATGTGTGGTTGATTGGGTGGGTGTGTGTGTGTGTGTGTGTGTGTGTGGTTGGGTGGGTGGGTGTGTGTGTGTGTGTGGTTGGGTGGGTGGGTGGGTGGTTGTATATGTGTGGTTGGGTGGGTGTGTGTGTATATGTGTGGTTGGTTAGGTGGGTGGGTGTGTGTGTGTGTATATGTGTGGTTGGTTGGTTGGGTGTGTGTGTGTGTATATGTGTGGTTGGTTGTTTGTGTGGGTGTGTGTG
>NW_024401555.1:0-2000 GCF_016859285.1 Xiphias gladius
AACTTTCAAGTACAACAACACTTGTGGTTACTAATGGTAACAGTAAGTGCAGTTTATTACTACAGACCCCAGAATTCTTGGGACAGCAAACACTCATGAGCAGCTACTCCAGTGACTGCTTCGCAATGAAAGCCCACCCCTTTTTTCAGTTGAATGGTAATAGAAATGTTGGGTTAGTATTAGCAATAACCTTTAGCTCTGATACAACTGTAGTAGAGCTGAACAGTAAACAGTGAGGCTGACATTGACACAAGTTTAAAAACAGTAATGCATGCATTGTTTTCCTTGAATCTCTCATATGTGTGAAGACAGTTAAAATCACAGGAATGTCAGACTCCACTGCTAATATTTTCTGTGCAAAAAAAAAGTTAAGAGCTGAAATAAACACCTGCATCATAGGTTGTTCTCTTATATGGTCAGATTACTATAAATTAAATTACACTTGCCAGCTAATCATAATTGCAAATTTTCAGTTGTTGGCATGCCTGACCATAACTCACTGTGGGTGTTTCTGGCAGAGGCAGGTGAATCCATGTCCTTTCTATTAAAACATTTAAACAAACCCTTTTATTTTATGACCAACATTGTTTAAATTGATGTTTGCTAGGTAGTGTTTTGTTCTTTCCTTCCTTTTGTTATTGCATAACTATTTTTCTTTAGCATGACACTGCCACTAACTGTCATTTGGAGAAATGGAGTGAAACACTGACAGGAATGCATATTGCGTCACACATGGATGTGTGTCCTTTCGTGCATGCATGAGATACAAACAAAACAGAAATCCACTCTTAAAAACATTTCCCCATAGTGCTACTAGTAGTCCAAAACTTAACACAAAATATTATAAATATTATTGTACTGGTTCAGTGATGGTATTTTTTTCTTAACTGTGTTGGTCTGAGTCCAAAATGTATGAGTACTTGACAGGAGTATTTTTGATTGACCGGAACCTGGTTAGTAGATAAATTGTCAGCTTCCTATATATAAATAATTTATTTTTACATACATTCATTAATGCTCACAAATTTTTTTGTTGTGCCTCATTTGCCAATACATCATTGCTGTGCATGTATCATAAGCAACAATAACAGCAAGTTATGTGTTTAACATCACATTTAAATTAAATTATTGGTTATTTACATTTTCTTTTGTTTGTTTATTTCTGCCTCACCCTCTCCTCATTTCTCTCCATCCCCCTCCCCCAGTTTGAACTCCCCACCTCAGCTCCTCCCCCAACTAAACCTATTAAAGTAATCACAACACCCAGTACCACAACTGCTGCCCCAATAACCACCCCCATGACAATCACCACAACTCCTCCCACAACAACAGCAACTGTCGCCACAGCAACAACTGCAGCCCCTGTCACTGTAGCAACCAATCAGGAGTCAACCACCCCTCCCATGCCCACTATTCCACCCATAACCACCACCAGCTCTGAACTGACCACCCCACCCACCACCCTGCCCCCTCAGCCTGCTACTACCCCGCCACATACCACAGCAGCCCTGACCACGCCTCCACCTCCAGAGGGCACCACCAAGAAGGAAGAAGAGACAGAAGCAGGAGAGCTTGTCATTGTCACCCAAAGTGACACCAAAGGCTCTGCAGTTACAGCTAGTGTTATCATGGTGGTTGCAGAGTTGTTGCCTGTCAGCATGGCTGATGGTCTAAGTGGAGATCTGGACCCTGTGATGCCTCTGATGATTCCCCTGGACTCCTCCAGAGGGGAGGAATCCGGGAGGGAGGTGGTGACCGAGTTGCCTCCCAGCGACACCCAGGAAGCTGAGGGAGGACTGAGCCTCGCTGAGCCTCCCACCCTGGCCTCATTTGGCTCCCCCCAGCTCATGACTTTCCCTGTGGGGAAACCAGTTGACTCTGAGCCCTCACTCTTCCTAGACCTGTCCCAGACACCCATCCCAATGCCCAAACAAGACACTGAGGCTGTAAGCCCGGACACTGACCTTGAGGTGCTGCTCTGGCCAAAGGAAGAAGTGGAT
>NW_024401557.1:0-1879 GCF_016859285.1 Xiphias gladius
AAAAAGTGCTTATGCAAACTCAATTCAAAAGCACATGCATACCTTGCTTATGAGTCTTCTTAAAGTAAAGAAAAGTTTTCTAAAAGGATCTGGCAAAATTAAAGCCCTATGACTCAAGAATGAATATTTGGTCAAATAAGAAATTTTCTCGGCGAATGAAGGCAGCCAAAAAATCAACATCTGCTGCTTGTGATTTTTGGAGAATCTCTCCTGCGCACTCAAATCAAATGAAAGCATGTTGCCATCATCAGATACAATGCAATTTCTTGGGTTCCAAAATCGTAAAAGTAGTTAGATGAGCTTGAGGGGTCAAACAACATATATTATATACATATATATATAGGTATGTTCCAAAAAAAAACAAGCTGTTTAGACTATATTATGTTTCAAATTCCCTCTCGTGCGTGGCGAATGAACATCAAATCAAACATGTACTTTCGTTTTTCAAAAAAGAAATGCTTATGCAAACTCAATTCAAAAGCACATACTAAAGCTTTCTTTAGGAGTCTTCTTGAAGTACAAAGTTTTCTAAAAGGATCTGGCAAGAATTAAGAGCCTAGCAGCTCAAATGAATATTTGAGTCAAATGAGATTTTCTCGCTGAAAAAGGCGTAAAATCAACATCTGCTGTGATTTTGGAAAGTCTGCACTGAAATCAAAAGAAAGCATGTTTGCCATCATCAGTCATGCAATTTCTTGGGTTCCAAAATCTTAAAGTAGTTAGATGAGCTTGAGGGGTCGACAACATATCTTATATACATATATGTTCCAAAAGAAACAAGCTGTTTAGACTATATTATGTTCAAATTCCTCTCTAAATGCGAATGAACATCAAATCAAACATGTACTGCGTTTTCAAAAAGTGCTTACAAACTCAATTCAAAGCACATACTAAGCTTTCTTTGGGAGTCTTCTTGAAGTAGAAAGTTTTCTAAAAGGATCTGGCAAGAATTAAGAGCCTAGCAGCTCAAATGAATATTTGAGTCAAATGAAGTTTTCTCGCTGAAAAAACGCCAAAAATCAACATCTGCTGTGATTTTGGCCCGTCTGCGCACTGAAATCAAATGAAAGCATGTTTGCCATCATCAGTCATGCAATTTCTTGGGTTCCAAAATCTTAAAGTAGTTAGATGAGCTTGAGGTCGACAACATATCTTATATACATATATGTTCAAAAAACAAGCTGTTTAGACTATATTATGTTCAAATTCCCTCTCTAAATGCGAATGAACATCAAATCAAACATGTACTGCGTTTTCAAAAAAGTGTATGCAAACTCAATTCAAAGCACATACTTAGCTTTCTTTGGGAGTCTTCTTGTATTAGAAAGTTTTCTAAAGGATCTGGCAAGAATTAAAAGAGCCTAGCAGCTCAAATGAATATTTGAGTCAAATGAAGTTTTCTCGCTGAAAAGCGCCAAAAATCAACATCTGCTGTGATTTTGGCCCGTCTACTGAAATCAAATGAAAGCATGTTTGCCATCATCAGTCATGCAATTTCTTGGGTTCCAATCTCATCTTAAAGTAGTTAGATGAGCTTGAGGGGTCGACAACATATCTTATATACATATATGTTCCAAAAAAAAAAGCTGTTTAGACTATATTATGTTCAAATTCCCTCTCTCGTCGTGAATGAACATCAAATCAAACATGTACTGCGTTTTCAAAAAAGTGCTTATACAAACTCAATTCAAAAGCACATACTTAGCTTTCTTTGGGAGTCTTCTTGAAGTAGAAAGTTTTCTAAAAGGATCTGGCAAGAATTAAGAGCCTAGCAGCTCAAATGAATATTTGAGTCAAATGAAGATTTCTCGGCGAATAGACGCCAAAAATCAACATCTGCTGTGATTTTGGAAAGTCTGCGCACTGAAATCAAATGAAA
>NW_024401559.1:0-2000 GCF_016859285.1 Xiphias gladius
GTCAGTATAATGATTTTGCTAAAACCTTTCATCATCAAACTTTTTTGCCATTTAATGCGTGTGTCTAACTGTTGGGAAATAGTGTCATTACTCAGCAACACCCGGTTAACAGCATGATACAATATTATAATAACAGGAAAATAAATCAGACAAAAACTGACTGTAAACAGGGTTCAGGGTCAGGGAAAGCAGACAGAGCAGGCAGAGAACGTTCGTTAAGAATGGTCTAAAAGTTACAGAGGAGCATAAGTACTTTGATTTTTCGGTGTATTTCAGTTCTAGTTCGTGGCTCCTGGAGCATCAACCATTCACTGGAGTGGGTTAAATATGGGTTGAAGTGCCGGAGCAGCAAATATGAGATATAAGATGGCTATTAACCAACATGGGCTTTGTAGATAAATAAGACCCCTTTGGTTATTACGTCTCTCAGAGAGGGAGGGCTGGCTGACATGTATATGGGTTAACTAGAAAATGGAAAAAAGTTTCATATTGATTAATGTTATTGCCATTTCAGGTCTCAAGACAACGATGGAAATGACCACTACCCCTTTCTATCACAACGATACAAGAAATGTATCGGGAATAAATTTCACTGATGAGTATGCTGAGCTGAGACAGTTTCTCCACATCATGTCTCTCATTGTTTACTGCCTGGCCTTCGTTCTCGGTGTGTTCGGCAATGGAGTGGTTATCTGGGTGACCGGGTTCAAGATGAAGAAAACAGTTAACACAGTTTGGTTCCTCAACCTTGCTGTGGCCGACTTCCTCTTCACAGCATTCCTGCCCCTGGGTGTGACCTACCTGGCTTTGGATTTCCACTGGCCTTTCGGCAACTTCATGTGCAAACTGAACAGCACTATAAGTCTAAACATGTTTGCCAGTGTCTACATCCTGGTGGTGATCAGTGTGGACAGATGTGTGTCTGTGGTGTGGCCCGTCTGGGCCCAGAACCACCGAAGTGTACGCAAGGCATCCTGTGTGAGTCTGGGTGTTTGGGTACTGGCTCTGATTCTCAGCGATATAAACTACGTCTTCAGGGACACTACACCATCACATAAAGACCACATCTTCTGCTTCACCAACTATGGACTTTCAGATGATTTTGTAACACCTTCTGTGAATCAGCTGCGACAGTTTCGTCACCAGGTCATGACCATCACCCGCTTCTTCCTGGCATTTGTTATCCCCTTCACTGTCATTGTGTCCTCCTATGCTGTGATAATCCATCGTCTCAGAAGGAACCGCACCCTGGCCAGCCAGTCAAGTCGCCCCTTTAAGATCATTGCTGCCGTTATCACCACATTTTTCCTGTGCTGGGCTCCCTTTCACATCATGGCTCTAATTGAGTTGGTTCATTTCACTGGTCTTAATCAAAGTGGAACATTGTGCCATGTCATTGTTATCGGTGTCCCTATTACCTCCACTCTGGCCTTTCTCAACAGTTGCCTGAACCCGCTGCTGTATGTGTTCATGGGCCAAGATTTCAAGGATAAAGTTCGCAAATCCATCCTGAATGTATTGGAGACAGCCTTCCAGGAAGAGGAGACACGCTCTCAAACTGTCACAAACTCAGTGGACACCAGTCAGATCAATGACAAATCAACTCTTAATACTGAAGTATAGACTGTCCATGACATGAAGAACCAAAAACTGGGACTGTACACAGAAAATCATTTTGAGTTTATTATTAGATTATATTATAGCTCTGTCGTCACCATAACAGAGCTCACCTACAAAACACAGTGACACTTTCACAATAAACACAAAAACATGCCTTTCTTGCTGTACAATATAATAGGCTGTATGGAGCAGATTTTACTGAATATAGAATATACAAGGCATTATTTCTAAACCACTGCAAAAAATGGGCTTTTTAACACATGAAATGGGGGTTGATCTGCACCATTTTCAGATGTAGGTCTGTGTTGTAATTTTGCTCTTCGCTTATATAGTCATTTCACCACGTAAATCGCTGTAAAATGTCTATTTCTTATAATGCA
>NW_024401560.1:0-17099 GCF_016859285.1 Xiphias gladius
GTCAGCATTTGATCAGGGAAACTTCTGCTGCAGATTCATCCTCGACCAACTGGAGAGCTTTGAGAGAGGTACGTTACCTTTGCTAGTTCATGCGAGATTAATCCAGCAAGGTTGGTAAAAGGAAATATGTGGACAAAATCATCAGATTTTGGCTGCAGAGACCTAGACCAAAATCTTACATTGGATTTTAATTGTAATGCAATTGATTTAAAGTCATTAAATAAGCTATACTTCTTTATTTCAGAGAACTGGCTGTTTCTGTGGGTCAATAACGATCTTTAAAAAGAATTTGCAGTAAAGGTACTGTCAGTATAATGATTTTGCTAAAACCTTTCATCATCAAATTGTTTTGCCATTTAATGCGTGTGTCTAACTGTTGGGAAATAGTGTCATTACTCAGCAACACCCGGTTAACAGCATGATACAATATTATAATAACAGGAAAATAAATCAGACAGAAAACTGACAGTAAACAGGGTTCAGGGTCAGGGAAAGCAGACAGAGCAGGCAGAGAACGTTCATTAAGAATGGTCTAAAAGTTACAGAGGAGCATAAGTACTTTGATTTTTCGGTGTATTTCAGTTCTAGTTCGTGGCTCCTGGAGCATCAACCATTCACTGGAGTGGGTTAAATATGGGTTGAAGTGCCGGAGCAGCAAATATGAGATATAAGATGGCTATTAACCAACAAGGGCTTTGTAGATAAATAAGACCCCTTTGGTTATTACGTCTCTCAGAGAGGGAGGGCTGGCTGACATGTATATGGGTTAACTAGAAAATGGAAAAAAGTTTCATATTGATTAATGTTATTGCCATTTCAGGTCTCAAGACAACGATGGAAATGACCACTACCCCTTTCTATCACAACAATACAAGAAATGTATCAGGAATAAATGACTGTGACGCATATGCTGAGCTGAAAAAGTCTCTCCACATCATGTCTCTCATTGTTTACTGCCTGGCCTTCGTTCTCGGTGTGTTCGGGAATGGAGTGGTTATCTGGGTGACTGGGTTCAAGATGAAGAAAACAGTTAACACAGATTGGTTCCTCAACCTTGCTGTGGCCGACTTCCTCTTCACAGCATTCCTGCCCCTGGGTGTGACCTACCTGGCTTTGGATTTCCACTGGCCTTTCGGCAACTTCATGTGCAAACTGTACGGCACCGTAAGCTCCCTGAACATGTTTGCCAGTGTCAACATCCTGGTGGTGATCAGTGTGGACAGATGTGTGTCTGTGGTGTGGCCCGTCTGGGCCCGGAACCACCGAAGTGTACGCAAGGCATCCTGTGTGAGTCTGGGTGTTTGGGTACTGGCTCTGATTCTCAGCGATATAAACTACGTCTTCAGGGACACTACACCATCACATAAAGACCACATCTTCTGCTTCACCAACTATGGACTTTCAGATGATTTTGTAACACCTTCTGTGAATCAGCTGCGACAGTTTCGTCAACAGGTCATGACCATCACCAGCTTCTTCCTGGCATTTGTTATCCCCTTCACTGTCATTGTGTCCTCTTATGCTTCGATAATCCATCGTCTCAGAAGGAACCGCACCCTGGCCAGCCAGTCAAGTCGCCCCTTTAAGATCATTGCTGCCGTTATCACCACATTTTTCCTGTGCTGGGCTCCCTTTCACATCATGGCTCTAATTGAGTTTGTTCATTTCACTGGTCTTAATCAAAGTGGAACATTGTGCCATGTCATTGTTATCGGTGTCACTATTACCTCCAGCCTGGCCTTTCTCAACAGTTGCCTGAACCCGCTGCTGTATGTGTTCATGGGCCAAGATTTCAAGGATAAAGTCCGCAAATCCATCCTGAATGTATTGGAGACAGCCTTCCAGGAAGAGGAGACACGCTCTCACACTGTCACAAACTCAGTGGACACCAGTCAGATCAATGACAAATCAACTCTTAATACTGAAGTATAGACTGTCCATGACATGAAGAACCAAAACTGGGACTGTACACAGAAAATCATTTTGAGTTTATTATTAGATTATATTATAGCTCTGTCGTAAACCATAACAGAGCTCAAAGGGTCAATGCCATCTCCTAGGAAAAATAATCCAGCGGTAATTTCAAAATACGTATTACATAATTTATGGTTGAATTTGTGTAACTCAAGCGCAAAAATTTTTTTTTTCATCTCTCACAGCAGATTTTGATGACCATGTCCTTGCCTGTATGTGACAACAGAGATAACACAGTAACGATACGAGTATAATTAGTTATAGGTCATAATTTTAGAATACCATGATAATTGACAGGCTGGAACATCACCTACAAAACACAGTGACACTTTCACAATAAACACAAAAACATGCCTTTCTTGCTGTACAATATAATAGGCTGTATGGAGCAGATTTTACTGAATATAGAATATACAAGGCATTATTTCTAAACCACTGCAAAAAATGGGCTTTTAACACATGACATGGGGGGTTGATCTGCACCATTTTCAGATGTAGGTCTTGTGTTGTAATTTTGCTCTTTTCGCTTATATAGTCATTTCACCACGTAAATCGCTGTAAAATGTCTATTTCTTATAATGCACAGAGCACCTGGATACCGTCAGTCTACCTTGTTGCTTTCCATTTGGCAGGACCATACAAAGTGTTTCACCTGAACTTTGACTGCTGGTTGGATAAACATTTATACATGATGGTTACTGTGATCTTACAGTTTAATGTTTGTAATGTAGCAGCTCCACTTCTTACCTGGCTTAAGGTCTACATTATACCTCAACCGTCAGATAACAGAGCTTCACAGAAAACTGGAATGGCACACTTATTCTGTGTTCTGTATGATGTTGGTTTATATGGCATATTGTAATATAACACAAACTTCCCTTCACATTCTTAATTCTGATGTAAAATTAGTAGGATGATGATGGTGATGACTTGATGTCATTTTTGCTGTCACCATTATTTCAATTGTTAAAATATAATTCAGACTTTATTGTTTTCCACTCATTATGTTCGTCTCATAATCACCGTATAACTTCATAACACACTGTGCCTGTAATCTCCTCTCTGGTATCAGGCACATACCCAACTCATCTGTTGTAACACCTGATAATAACATATCATAACTAACAACGGTAAATGACAGAAATCAATCAGTAGCTTTTATGTTGTGTCCAATCATTCTGATGAGCTCAAGTGGGTAACATTGATGATGAATTTGTTCATTTTATTAGTGAAATAGTTTGGACCTTTAGCTTGTTTGGATCTGTCCTGATCCTTCATTATCTAATTTTATTGGCATTTGGAAAGTATTTTGCAGTCCTCCAATATTATGAATTTTTTGTTGCTCTTTCATATAATGTTAAAGCAAAGAAATTTGTGGAACAGTGCTCTGCTGCTGAAAGTAAAGAGAGCAGTCAACCAGAACTGTGAGTGAATTGTGGGAAGGTTTCAGTCAAGGACAAACTGTAGAAGTGAGTGTAGTTAGTTAATACCTCCAGTGAAATCAAAAAGGTCCGCCTTTAAAAGTAAGCTCTGTAATTAAATAGGGCTGTGCCAATAGATGAGGACTCACTTGGTTAAAATCTTATGTCTCTGCTCTTCTTCCAAAGGGTCACAAAACAAAATACAAAGCTAAACAGTAGCAATACAGGGACATTATAGTGTGTAGTGTATGTTTTACTTTTGTAGTATCATCTACTGTTTGTCTGAACGTTTTGTGGTTCCTCAAACTTTTTTCATAAGTTTTCAGTAACACCTAATTTCAAAACCAGATATATTTCAAATTTTCTAGGGAAATCTGATTAAGAGTGCAAAACAGGATAGTGACAATATCCACATAGGAAACTGCTCTACTACAAATATAACATTTCATAAAAAGCTATATTCTGACCTCAGATATTTTGTGCTTGCAGGGTTGGACCTACAGATGCTGCATAGTTTATACACATCTAGCTTCAGCGCAGAGTAGGCTGCTCTTTTATCAAACTGCTCCTCAACCTTCGATTACTGACAGACGCTAGTGTGACTTTCTTGTAAGGTGGTGCAGGCTGAAGAGAGGGGGCAGTAAAAGATGGAGTAATGTCCAGATGCTGAACACAGGTGTGAACACAATGCAACAAAGAGTATGATGTATTTGAAGTATAACATAATAGTGAAATGTGTCAACATATGCATGATGCAGCTCATCTATCAATGAAGACACAAACAAACATTTTTTATCGACAGTGCCCAAAGAGTTCAAGTGCACGTGGATACAAGAGATTATTAGACTTCAGGGTGGAAAGGAGTTATTTTTTTCTGTGCGTGCTGCTTGTGGCTCCGCCTCAGCTTGGGCAGTGAAATATTACTACCCACAGAGCAGTTTATATTAACCTGTCAGCATTTGATCAGGGAAACTTCTGCTGCAGATTCATCCTCGACCAACTGGAGAGCTTTGAGAGAGGTACGTTACCTTTGCTAGTTCATGCGAGATTAATCCAGCAAGGTTGGTAAAAGGAAATATGTGGACAAAATCATCAGATTTTGGCTGCAGAGACCTAGACCAACATCTTACATTGGATTTTAATTGTAATGCAATTGATTTAAAGTCGTTAAATAAGCTATACTTCTTTATTTCAGAGAACTGGCTGTTTCTCTGGGTCAATAACGATCTTTAAAAAGAATTTGCAGTAAAGGTACTGTCAGTATAATAATTTTGCTAAAACCTTTCATCATCAAATTGTTTTGCCATTTAATGCGTGTGTCTAACTGTTGGGAAATAGTGTCATTACTCAGCAACACCCGGTTAACAGCATGATACAATATTATAATAACAGGAAAATAAATCAGACAGAAAACTGACAGTAAACAGGGTTCAGGGTCAGGGAAAGCAGACAGAGCAGGCAGAGAACGTTCGTTAAGAATGGTCTAAAAGTTACAGAGGAGCATAAGTACTTTGATTTTTCGGTGTATTTCAGTTCTAGTTCGTGGCTCCTGGAGCATCAACCATTCACTGGAGTGGGTTAAATATGGGTTGAAGTGCCGGAGCAGCAAATATGAGATATAAGATGGCTATTAACCAACAAGGGCTTTGTAGATAAATAAGACCCCTTTGATTATTACGTCTCTCAGAGAGGGAGGGCTGGCTGACATGTATATGGGTTAACTAGAAAATGGAAAAAAGTTTCATATTGATTAATGTTATTGCCATTTCAGGTCTCAAGACAACGATGGAAATGACCACTACCCCTTTCTATCACAACAATACAAGAAATGTATCAGGAATAAATGACTGTGACGCATATGCTGAGCTGAAAAAGTCTCTCCACATCATGTCTCTCATTGTTTACTGCCTGGCCTTCGTTCTCGGTGTGTTCGGCAATGGAGTGGTTATCTGGGTGACCGGGTTCAAGATGAAGAAAACAGTTAACACAGTTTGGTTCCTCAACCTTGCTGTGGCCGACTTCCTCTTCACAGCATTCCTGCCCCTGGGTGTGACCTACCTGGCTTTGGATTTCCACTGGCCTTTCGGCAACTTCATGTGCAAACTGAACAGCACTATAAGTCGTCTAAACATGTTTGCCAGTGTCTACATCCTGGTGGTGATCAGTGTGGACAGATGTGTGTCTGTGGTGTGGCCCGTCTGGGCCCAGAACCACCGAAGTGTACGCAAGGCATCCTGTGTGAGTCTGGGTGTTTGGGTACTGGCTCTGATTCTCAGCGATATAAACTACGTCTTCAGGGACACTACACCATCACATAAAGACCACATCTTCTGCTTCACAAACTATGCTCTTTCAGATGATCGTAAGACACCTTCTGTGATTCAGCTGCGAATGTTTCGTCAACAGGTCATGACCATCACCCGCTTCTTCCTGGCATTTGTTGTCCCCTTCACCGTCATTGTGTCCTCCTATGCTTTGATAATCCATCGTCTCATAAGGAACCGCACCCTGGCCAGCCAGTCAAGTCGCCCCTTTAAGATCATTGCTGCCGTTATCACCACATTTTTCCTGTGCTGGGCTCCCTTTCACATCATTGATCTAATTGAGATGGTAAAGCACACGGCAAATCATTCAAGTGGAACATTGTGCCATGTCATTGTTATCGGTGTCCCTATTACCACCAGCCTGGCCTTTCTCAACAGTTGCCTGAACCCGCTGCTGTATGTGTTCATGGGCCAAGATTTCAAGGATAAAGTCCGCAAATCCATCCTGAATGTATTGGAAACAGCCTTCCAGGAAGAGGAGACACGCTCTCACACTGTCACAAACTCAGTGGACACCAGTCAGATCAATGACAAATCAACTCTTAATACTGAAGTATAGACTGTCTATGTCATGAAGAACCAAAAACTGGGACTGTACACAGAAAGTCATTTTGAGTTTATTATTAGATTATATTATATCTCTGTCGTCACCATAACAGAGCTCAAAGGGTCAATGCCATCTCCTAGGAAAAATAATCCAGCAGTAATTTCAAAATACGTATGACATAATTTATGGTTGAATTTGTGTAACTCAAGCGCAAAAATTTTTTTTTTTCATCTCTCACAGCAGATTTTGATGACCATGTCCTTGCCTGTATGTGACAACAGAGATAACACAGTAACGATACGAGTATAATTAGTTATAGGTCTTAATTTTAGAATAACATGATAATAGACAAGCTGGAACATATCGTGATATGTAGCATGCACCTGTCTATAAAAGCTTTATTATTATGTGTGGTTGACTCAGGTGCACCTCAGACCAAAGACAGAGAACATCAAAGGGAAAGAAAGGCGAGAGCACAGTGATTTTTAGTCTTTAATGGTGCAAACAGTATAGTTTTACAGAATGTACTAAATAGTGCCTGTTTGCACCATTAAAGTGTCATTAATAGTGCAAACAGTGCTATTTATTGGAAATCAATCAGTGTGGTCCGGTCTTTACTACCTTCTTAGTATATTAAAGTCAGGAAGTGGGTTCCTCATCAGTCAATTATGATTAAGTACTTACATTTTTGATAGGCTTTTTGTGTAAAAGTCATCAATTATCTCTAGCTTTTACATCATGTCCTTGTTCTAATGAGCTCAATTGAGTAAGATTTATGATACATTTGTTTTTTTCATTGTTATTAGTTATTATTCTTATCGTTATTAGTGAAACACTTTGGACATACTGGTATTTATGTTACCTTGACTTGTTGGCCTGAATGTAAGATAAAACCCCATATTTTCAAATTAATTTATGTATCTCATATGTATTTCTTTAATATTCAATGTACATTTTTACACCCTTTATTCATGGAGAAATAAATTACATAAAACGCTTATAGCCTTGTCTAAATTGTACTTGTAAAAGCTGTGGTGACCCCTGCGGGTATGAAAAGTATTTAGAGATAATAACCCTTCTCCAGCACACTAAAGGTAGTTGCACCTCATATGTGTTTCTAAATTTTAGAAGAAATCTGATTAAGACTGTGATATAAGATCTTAACAGGAAGGAACATATAGATAACCTAGATCTCGGATATTACCCTGAAAATTGTGCAGCAGGATCCTCGGTGGACATGAGATGTCACAGCTTGAGGTTGGGGCATGGTTAAAATCTGTATGCTTTTCTCACTGATAGCAGCGACACATGACCCTGATTACACTGATAAACTTGAAAAGGTATTTATGTAGGCTATCACTTATCTGAAAAGAAGGATGCTCCACCTAATGGTCGGACGTGGAAATACAAATAAGCACAAATAAACAGCACATAGAAGTGGCAATGGATCATTCGCTTCTTTTTTGGTTGTTCTTCTTTTGGGGGGAACTTGGACACATGATCTCAGTATTGCTTAAAACCTTGCTATGGCCCTGACTGAACGTCTGTTTTATATAGGACAGTCCCATATACCCGTATACCCTCCATGTTATACGAGAGTCGCCCTGCCTGTTATACTTTCAATGATTTATTCAGCAATGAAATTTGAAACATCAAGGCATGATGTTACAGAGCCTTGGCATGTGTATTAGCAACCAAACAGAAAAGTTTAGGAATTAAACTACAGCACAAAAGCAAATCTAGTTAAATTAAAAGCGATAATATTTCAAAATAATGATCATTTAAAAAGAAAAGAGGACTCCAGTTTTAATTTGCGTGATTAGGAGTTGTTCTCGAAAATTTAAATGTATCGCCTCACAAACTTGCAGTACAAGTGGAATTTGTTGTAAGAAGCATTAAAAGTGTTATGTGTGTGTGTGTGTATGCATCTGTCTGTGTGTGTGCATGTGTGAATACACGTGTGCGTGTTTTTTTTGTGTGTATGTATGCTTGGTACATGTGGTCCTTCCTCAATGTGCCAGTGACTTGACATAGTTCAGAAGTCTTCAGGGCACACAGCTCCCATTAATTTGTAAGAGTTGGACCAGAGTTACTTCTGCTGCACACACATCCTGATCCGACTGACGAACTCTGAGAAAGGCAGTGCTCTAATATGTTATCCTGTGATTTTGCCTGAATTTGAGATTCATCTGAAGGGGTTGGATTGAAAAAAACAAGACAATAAGGGCATCTGATGTTGGTTAAAGCTACCCAGAAAAACCCCTTCCCTGGAGTTTAATAACAAAGGCATTCGGTAAAATTATAAGATAAAGGTCAGCTGCTATATTTCAGATAGTTTGTTGCTTTTCTAAGTGGACAAGGTTTTTTATAAAGAGGCCGAGCTTAGCTACTTTCCATCAGATAATTTAAATCCATATATCTACAAATCTTGATATTCTCTTCCTGTGCGTGCAATGAATTTCATTTTTCATTTTAAGGATGTTTGCTGTTTGCATGTGTATGCTCTAGGAAAAATAGAAAAAAAATAAGATTTATTTTTCATGTTGCAATCGCAGGCTGGTCTCGAGACAATGAAGCAGAAAAATAATACAACAGACTTATATGGTGGAAATGGCTCGTTGTATGACGACAAGGACTATGATGACCATAATGAGCTGAGACAGTCTCTCCACATCATGTCTCTCATTGTTTACTGCCTGGCCTCCAACATCTTACATTGGATTTTAATTGTAATGCAATTGATTTAAAGTCGTTAAATAAGCTATACTTCTTTATTTCAGAGAACTGGCTGTTTCTCTGGGTCAATAACGATCTTTAAAAAGAATTTGCAGTAAAGGTACTGTCAGTATAATAATTTTGCTAAAACCTTTCATCATCAAATTGTTTTGCCATTTAATGCGTGTGTCTAACTGTTGGGAAATAGTGTCATTACTCAGCAACACCCGGTTAACAGCATGATACAATATTATAATAACAGGAAAATAAATCAGACAGAAAACTGACAGTAAACAGGGTTCAGGGTCAGGGAAAGCAGACAGAGCAGGCAGAGAACGTTCGTTAAGAATGGTCTAAAAGTTACAGAGGAGCATAAGTACTTTGATTTTTCGGTGTATTTCAGTTCTAGTTCGTGGCTCCTGGAGCATCAACCATTCACTGGAGTGGGTTAAATATGGGTTGAAGTGCCGGAGCAGCAAATATGAGATATAAGATGGCTATTAACCAACAAGGGCTTTGTAGATAAATAAGACCCCTTTGATTATTACGTCTCTCAGAGAGGGAGGGCTGGCTGACATCTATATGGGTTAACTAGAAAATGGAAAAAAGTTTCATATTGATTAATGTTATTGCCATTTCAGGTCTCAAGACAACGATGGAAATGACCACTACCCCTTTCTATCACAACGATACAAGAAATGTATCAGGAATAAATGACTGTGACGCATATGCTGAGCTGAGACAGTCTCTCCACATCATGTCTCTCATTGTTTACTGCCTGGCCTTCGTTCTCGGTGTGTTCGGCAATGGAGTGGTTATCTGGGTGACCGGGTTCAAGATGAAGAAAACAGTTAACACAGTTTGGTTCCTCAACCTTGCTGTGGCCGACTTCCTCTTCACAGCATTCCTGCCCCTGGGTGTGACCTACCTGGCTTTGGATTTCCACTGGCCTTTCGGCAACTTCATGTGCAAACTGTATGGCACCGTAATCTCCCTGAACATGTTTGCCAGTGTCTACATCCTGGTGGTGATCAGTGTGGACAGATGTGTGTCTGTGGTGTGGCCCGTCTGGGCCCGGAACCACCGAAGTGTACGCAAGGCATCCTGTGTGAGTCTGGGTGTTTGGGTACTGGCTCTGATTCTCAGCGATATAAACTACGTCTTCAGGGACACTACACCATCACATAAAGACCACATCTTCTGCTTCACCAACTATGGACTTTCAGATGATTTTGTAACACCTTCTGTGAATCAGCTCCGACAGTTTCGTCAACAGGTCATGACCATCACCAGCTTCTTCCTGGCATTTGTTATCCCCTTCACTGTCATTGTGTCCTCTTATGCTTCGATAATCCATCGTCTCAGAAGGAACCGCACCCTGGCCAGCCAGTCAAGTCGCCCCTTTAAGATCATTGCTGCCGTTATCACCACATTTTTCCTGTGCTGGGCTCCCTTTCACATCATGGCTCTAATTGAGTTTGTTCATTTCACTGGTCTTAATCAAAGTGGAACATTGTGCCATGTCATTGTTATCGGTGTCACTATTACCTCCAGCCTGGCCTTTCTCAACAGTTGCCTGAACCCGCTGCTGTATGTGTTCATGGGCCAAGATTTCAAGGATAAAGTCCGCAAATCCATCCTGAATGTATTGGAGACAGCCTTCCAGGAAGAGGAGACACGCTCTCACACTGTCACAAACTCAGTGGACACCAGTCAGATCAATGACAAATCAACTCTTAATACTGAAGTATAGACTGTCCATGACATGAAGAACCAAAAACTGGGACTGTACACAGAAAGTCATTTTGAGTTTATTATTAGATTATATTATAGCTCTGTCGTCGCCATAACAGAGCTCAAAGGGTCAATGCCATCTCCTAGGAAAAATAATCCAGCGGTAATTTCAAAATACGTATTACATAATTTATGGTTGAATTTGTGTAACTCAAGCGCAAAAAATTTTTTTTTCATCTCTCACAGCAGATTTTGATGACCATGTCCTTGCCTGTATGTGACAACAGAGATAACACAGTAACGATACGAGTATAATTAGTTATAGGTCATAATTTTAGAATACCATGATAATTGACAGGCTGGAACATCACCTACAAAACACAGTGACACTTTCACAATAAACACAAAAACATGCCTTTCTTGCTGTACAATATAATAGGCTGTATGGAGCAGATTTTACTGAATATAGAATATACAAGGCATTATTTCTAAACCACTGCAAAAAATGGGCTTTTAACACATGAAATGGGGGGTTGATCTGCACCATTTTCAGATGTAGGTCTGTGTTGTAATTTTGCTCTTTTTCGCTTATATAGTCATTTCACCCGTAAATCGCTGTAAAATGTCTATTTCTTATAATGCACACAGAGCACCTGGATACCGTCAGTCTACCTTGTTGCTTTCCATTTGGCAGGACCATACAAAGTGTTTCACCTGAACTTTGACTGCTGGTTGGATAAACATTTATACATGATGGTTACTGTGATCTTACAGTTTAATGTTTGTAATGTAGCAGCTCCACTTCTTACCTGGCTTAAGGTCTACATTATACCTCAACCGTCAGATAACAGAGCTTCACAGAAAACTGGAATAGCACACTTATTCTGTGTTCTGTATGATGTTGGTTTATATGGCATATTGTAATATAACACAAACTTCCCTTCACATTCTTAATTCTGATGTAAAATTAGTAGGATGATGATGGTGATGACTTGATGTCATTTTGCTGTCACCATTATTTCAATTGTTAAAATATAATTCAGACTTTATTGTTTTTCCACTCATTATGTTCGTCTCATAATCACCGTATAACTTCATAACACACTGTGCCTGTAATCTCCTCTCTGGTATCAGGCACATACCAACTCATCTGTTGTAACACCTGATAATAACATATCATAACTAACAACCGGTAAATGACAGAAATCAATCAGTAGCTTTTATGTTGTGTCCAATCATTCTGATGAGCTCAAGTGGGTAACATTGATGATGAATTTGTTCATTTTATTAGTGAAATAGTTTGGACCTTTAGCTTGTTTGGATCTGTCCTGATCCTTCATTATCTAATTTTATTGGCATTTGGAAAGTATTTTGCAGTCCTCCAATATTATGAATTTTTTGTTGCTCTTTCATATAATGTTAAAGCAAAGAAATTTGTGGAACAGTGCTCTGCTGCTGAAAGTAAAGAGAGCAGTCAACCAGAACTGTGAGTGAATTGTGGGAAGGTTTCAGTCAAGGACAAACTGTAGAAGTGAGTGTAGTTAGTTAATACCTCCAGTGAAATCAAAAAGGTCCGCCTTTAAAAGTAAGCTCTGTAATTAAATAGGGCTGTGCCAATAGATGAGGACTCACTTGGTTAAAATCTTATGTCTCTGCTCTTCTTCCAAAGGGTCACAAAACAAAATACAAAGCTAAACAGTAGCAATACAGGGACATTATAGTGTGTAGTGTATGTTTTACTTTTGTAGTATCATCTACTGTTTGTCTGAACGTTTTGTGGTTCCTCAAACTTTTTTCATAAGTTTTCAGTAACACCTAATTTCAAAACCAGATATATTTCAAATTTTCTAGGGAAATCTGATTAAGAGTGCAAAACAAGATGCTGACAACATCCACATAGGAAACTGCTCTACTACAAATATATCATTTCATAAAAAGCTATATTCTGACCTCAGATATTTTGTGCTTGCAGGGTTGGACCTACAGATGCTGCATAGTTTATACACATCTAGCTTCAGCGCAGAGTAGGCTGCTCTTTTATCAAACTGCTCCTCAACCTTCGATTACTGACAGACGCTAGTGTGACTTTCTTGTAAGGTGGTGCAGGCTGAAGAGAGGGGGCAGTAAAAGATGGAGTAATGTCCAGATGCTGAACACAGGTGTGAACACAATGCAACAAAGAGTATGATGTATTTGAAGTATAACATAATAGTGAAATGTGTCAACATATGCATGATGCAGCTCATCTATCAATGAAGACACAAACAAACATTTTTTATCGACAGTGCCCAAAGAGTTCAAGTGCACGTGGATACAAGAGATTTATTAGACTTCAGGGTGGAAAGGAGTTATTTTTTTCTGTGCGTGCTGCTTGTGGCTCCGCCTCAGCTTGGGCAGTGAAATATTACTACCCACAGAGCAGTTTATATTAACCTGTCAGCATTTGATCAGGGAAACTTCTGCTGCAGATTCGTCCTCGACCAACTGGAGAGCTTTGAGAAAGGTACGTTACCTTTGCTAGTTCATGCAAGATTAATCCAGCAAGGTTGGTAAAAGGAAATATGTGGACAAAATCATCAGATTTTGGCTGCAGAGACCTAGACCAACATCTTACATTGGATTTTAATTGTAATGCAATTGATTTAAAGTCGTTAAATAAGCTATACTTCTTTATTTCAGAGAACTGGCTGTTTCTCTGGGTCGATAACGATCTTTAAAAAGAATTTGCAGTAAAGGTACTGTCAGTATAATGATTTTGCTAGGCTTGGCTTTGTAGATAAATGAGACCCCTTTGGTTATTACGTCTCTCAGAGAGGGAGGGCTGGATGACATCTATATGGGTTAACTAGAAAATGGAAAAAAGTTTCATATTGATTAATGTTATTGCCATTTCAGGTCTCAAGACAACGATGGAAATGACCACTACCCCTTTCTATCACAACGATACAAGAAATGTATCAGGAATAAATTTCACTGATGAGTATGCTGAGCTGAGACAGTCTCTCCACATCATGTCTCTCATTGTTTACTGCCTGGCCTTCGTTCTCGGTGTGTTCGGCAATGGAGTGGTTATCTGGGTGACCGGGTTCAAGATGAAGAAAACAGTTAACACAGTTTGGTTCCTCAAACTTGCTGTGGCCGACTTCCTCTTCACAGCATTCCTGCCCCTGGGTGTGACCTACCTGGCTTTGGATTTCCACTGGCCTTTCGGCAACTTCATGTGCAAACTGTACGGCACCGTAAGCTCCCTGAACATGTTTGCCAGTGTCAACATCCTGGTGGTGATCAGTGTGGACAGATGTGTGTCTGTGGTGTGGCCCGTCTGGGCCCGGAACCACCGAAGTGTACGCAAGGCATCCTGTGTGAGTCTGGGTGTTTGGGTACTGGCTCTGATTCTCAGCGATATAAACTACGTCTTCAGGGACACTACACCATCACATAAAGACCACATCTTCTGCTTCACCAACTATGGACTTTCAGATGATTTTGTAACACCTTCTGTGAATCAGCTGCGACAGTTTCGTCACCAGGTCATGACCATCACCCGCTTCTTCCTGGCATTTGTTATCCCCTTCACTGTCATTGTGTCCTCCTATGCTGTGATAATCTATTGTCTCATAAGGAACCGCACCCTGGCCAGCCAGTCAAGTCGCCCCTTTAAGATCATTGCTGCCGTTATCACCACATTTTTCCTGTGCTGGGCTCCCTTTCACATCATGGCTCTAATTGAGTTGGTTCATTTCACTGGTCCTAATCAAAGTGGAACATTAGGCATTGTCATTGTTATCGGTGTCCCTATTACCACCAGCCTGGCCTTTCTCAACAGTTGCCTGAACCCGCTGCTGTATGTGTTCATGGGCCAAGATTTCAAGGATAAAGTCCGCAAATCCATCCTGAATGTATTGGAAACAGCCTTCCAGGAAGAGGAGACACGCTCTCAAACTGACACAAAGTCAGTGGACACCAGTCAGATCAATGACAAATCAACTCTTAATACTGAAGTATAGACTGTCCATGACATGAAGAACCAAAAACTGGGACTGTACACAGAAAATCATTTTGAGTTTATTATTAGATTATATTATAGCTCTGTCGTAAACCATAACAGAGCTCAAAGGGTCAATGCCATCTCCTAGGAAAAATAATCCAGCGGTAATTTCAAAATACGTATTACATAATTTATGGTTGAATTTGTGTAACTCAAGCGCAAAAATTTTTTTTTTCATCTCTCACAGCAGATTTTGATGACCATGTCCTTGCCTGTATGTGACAACAGAGATAACACAATAATTGAGTATAATTAGTTATAGGTCATAATTTTAGAATACCATGATAATTGACAGGCTGGAACATCACCTACAAAACACAGTGACACTTTCTGTAAACACAAAAACATGCCTTTCTTGCTGTACAATATAATAGGCTGTATGGAGCAGATTTTACTGAATATAGAATATACAAGGCATTATTTCTAAACCACTGCAAAAATGGGCTTTTAACACATGAAATGGGGGTTGATCTGCACCATTTTCAGATGTAGGTCTGTGTTGTAATTTTGCTCTTTTTCGCTTATATAGTCATTTCACCACGTAAATCGCTGTAAAATGTCTATTTCTTATAATGCACAGAGCACCTGGATACCGTCAGTCTACCTTGTTGCTTTCCATTTGGCAGGACCATACAAAGTGTTTCACCTGAACTTTGACTGCTGGTTGGATAAACATTTATACATGATGGTTACTGTGATCTTACAGTTTAATGTTTGTAATGTAGCAGCTCCACTTCTTACCTGGCTTAAGGTCTACATTATACCTCAACCGTCAGATAACAGAGCTTCACAGAAAACTGGAATGGCACACTTATTCTGTGTTCTGTATGATGTTGGTTTATATGGCATATTGTAATATAACACAAACTTCCCTTCACATTCTTAATTCTGATGTAAAATTAGTAGGATGATGATGGTGATGACTTGATGTCATTTTTGCTGTCACCATTATTTCAATTGTTAAAATATAATTCAGACTTTATAATTTTTCAAATCATTATGTTCGTCTCATAATCACCACATAAAGAAATTTGTGAAACAGTACTCTGCTGCTGAAAGTAAAGAGAGCAGTCAACCAGAACTGTGAGTGAATTGTGGGAAGGTTTCAGTCAAGGACAAACTGTAGAAGTGAGTGTAGTTAGTTAATACCTCCGATGAAATCAAAAAGGTCCGCCTTTAAAAATAAGCTCTGTAAATAAATAGAGCTGTGCCATTAGATGAGGACTCACTTGGTTAAAATCTTATGTCTATGTTCTTCTTCCAAAGGGTCACAAAACAAAATACAAAGCTAAACAGTAGCAATACAGGGACATTATAGTGTGTAGTGTATGTTTTACTTTTGTAGTATCATCTACTGTTTGTCTGAACGTTTTGTGGTTCCTCAAACTTTTTTCATAAGTTTTCAGTAACACCTAATTTCAAAACCAGATATATTTCAAATTTTTAAGGGAAATCTGATTAAGAGTGCAAAACAGGATGCTGACAACATCCACATAGGAAACTGCTCTACTACAAATATAACATTTCATAAAAAGCTATATTCTGACCTCAGATATTTTGTGCTTGCAGGGTTGGACCTACAGATGCTGCATAGTTTATACACATCTAGCTTCAGCGCAGAGTAGGCTGCTCTTTTATCAAACTGCTCCTCAACCGATTACTGACAGACGCTAGTGTGACTTTCTTGTAAGGTGGTGCAGGCTGAAGAGAGGGGGCAGTAAAAGATGGAGTAATGTCCAGATGCTGAACACAGGTGTGAACACAATGCAACAAAGAGTATGATGTATTTGAAGTATAATATAATAGTGAAATGTGTCAACATATGCATGATGCAGCTCATCTATCAATGAAGACACAAACAAACATTTTTTTATCGACAGTGCCCAAAGAGTTCAAGTGCACGTGGATACAAGAGAGATTTATTAGACTTCAGGGTGGAAAGGAGTTATTTTTTCTGTGCGTGCTGCTTGTGGCTCCGCCTCAGCTTGGGCAGTGAAATATTTCTACCCACAGAGCAGTTTATATTAACCTGTCAGCATTTGATCAGGGAAACTTCTGCTGCAGATTCATCCTCGACCAACTGGAGAGCTTTGAGAAAGGTACGTTACCTTTGCTAGTTCATGCAAGATTAATCCAGCAAGGTTGGTAAAAGGAAATATGTGGACAAAATCATCAGATTTTGGCTGCAGAGACCTAGACCAACATCTTACATTGGATTTTAATTGTAATGCAATTGATTTAAAGTCGTTAAATAAGCTATACTTCTTTATTTCAGAGAACTGGCTGTTTCTCTGGGTCAATAACGATCTTTAAAAAGAATTTGCAGTAAAAGTACT
>NW_024401561.1:0-22901 GCF_016859285.1 Xiphias gladius
CAGAGCACCTGGATACCGTCAGTCTACCTTGTTGCTTTCCATTTGGCAGGACCATACAAAGTGTTTCACCTGAACTTTGACTGCTGGTTGGATAAACATTTATACATGATGGTTACTGTGATCTTACAGTTTAATGTTTGTAATGTAGCAGCTCCACTTCTTACCTGGCTTAAGGTCTACATTATACCTCAACCGTCAGATAACAGAGCTTCACAGAAAACTGGAATGGCACACTTATTCTGTGTTCTGTATGATGTTGGTTTATATGGCATATTGTAATATAACACAAACTTCCCTTCACATTCTTAATTCTGATGTAAAATTAGTAGGATGATGATGGTGATGACTTGATGTCATTTTTGCTGTCACCATTATTTCAATTGTTAAAATATAATTCAGACTTTATTGTTTTTCCACTCATTATGTTCGTCTCCTAATCACCACATAAAGAAATTTGTGGAACAGTGCTCTGCTGCTGAAAGTAAAGAGAGCAGTCAACCAGAACTGTGAGTGAATTGTGGGAAGGTTTCAGTCAAGGACAAACTGTAGAAGTGAGTGTAGTTAGTTAATACCTCCAGTGAAATCAAAAAGGTCCGCCTTTAAAATTAAGCTCTGTAATTAAATAGGGCTGTGCCAATAGATGAGGACTCACTTGGTTAAAATCTTATGTATCTGCTCTTCTTCCAAAGGGTCACAAAACAAAATACAAAGCTAAACAGTAGCAATACAGGGACATTATAGTGTGTAGTGTATGTTTTACTTTTGTAGTATCATCTACTGTTTGTCTGAACGTTTTGTGGTTCCTCAAACTTTTTTCATAAGTTTTCAGTAAAACCTAATTGCAAATCAGATATATTTCAAATTTTCTAGGGAAATCTGATTAAGAGTGCAAAACAGGATGCTGACAACATCCACATAGGAAACTGCTCTACTATATTCTAACCTCAGATACTTTGTGCTTGCAGGGTTGGACCTACAGATGCTGCATAGTTTATACACATCTAGCTTCAGCGCAGAGTAGGCTGCTCTTTTATCAAACTGCTCCTCAACCTTCGATTACTGACAGACGCTAGTGTGACTTTCTTGTAAGGTGGTGCAGGCTGAAGAGAGGGGGCAGTAAAAGATGGAGTAATGTCCAGATGCTGAACACAGGTGTGAACACAATGCAACAAAGAGTATGATGTATTTGAAGTATAATATAATAGTGAAATGTGTCAACATATGCATGATGCAGCTCATCTATCAATGAAGACACAAACAAACATTTTTTATCGACAGTGCCCAAAGAGTTCAAGTGCACGTGGATACAAGAGATTTATTAGACTTCAGGGTGGAAAGGAGTTATTTTTTTCTGTGCGTGCTGCTTGTGGCTCCGCCTCAGCTTGGGCAGTGAAATATTTCTACCCACAGAGCAGTTTATATTAACCTGTCAGCATTTGATCAGGGAAACTTCTGCTGCAGATTCGTCCTCGACCAACTGGAGAGCTTTGAGAAAGGTACGTTACCTTTGCTAGTTCATGCAAGATTAATCCAGCAAGGTTGGTAAAAGGAAATATGTGGACAAAATCATCAGATTTTGGCTGCAGAGACCTAGACCAACATCTTACATTGGATTTTAATTGTAATGCAATTGATTTAAAGTCATTAAATAAGCTATACTTCTTTATTTCAGAGAACTGGCTGTTTCTCTGGGTCAATAACGATCTTTAAAAAGAATTTGCAGTAAAGGTACTGTCAGTATAATGATTTTGCTAAAACCTTTCATCATCAAACTTTTTTGCCATTTAATGCGTGTGTCTAACTGTTGGGAAATAGTGTCATTACTCAGCAACACCCGGTTAGCAGCATGATACAATATTATAATAACAGGAAAATAAATCAGAAAGAAAACTGACAGTAAACAGGGTTCAGGGTCAGGGAAAGCAGACAGAGCAGGCAGAGAACGTTCATTAAGAATGGTCTAAAAGTTACAGAGGAGCATAAGTACTTTGATTTTTCGGTGTATTTCAGTTCTAGTTCGTGGCTCCTGGAGCATCAACCATTCACTGGAGTGGGTTAAATATGGGTTGAAGTGCCGGAGCAGCAAATATGAGATATAAGATGGCTATTAACCAACATGGGCTTTGTAGATAAATAAGACCCCTTTGGTTATTACGTCTCTCAGAGAGGGAGGGCTGGCTGACATGTATATGGGTTAACTAGAAAATGGAAAAAAGTTTCATATTGATTAATGTTATTGCCATTTCAGGTCTCAAGACAACGATGGAAATGACCACTACCCCTTTCTATCACAACGATACAAGAAATGTATCAGGAATAAATGACTGTGACGCATATGCTGAGCTGAAAAAGTCTCTCCACATCATGTCTCTCATTGTTTACTGCCTGGCCTTCGTTCTCGGTGTGTTCGGCAATGGAGTGGTTATCTGGGTGACCGGGTTGAAGATGAAGAAAACAGTTAACACAGTTTGGTTCCTCAACCTTGCTGTGGCCGACTTCCTCTTCACAGCATTCCTGCCCCTGGGTGTGACCTACCTGGCTTTGGATTTCCACTGGCCTTTCGGCAACTTCATGTGCAAACTGAACAGCACTATAAGTCGTCTAAACATGTTTGCCAGTGTCTACATCCTGGTGGTGATCAGTGTGGACAGATGTGTGTCTGTGCTGTGGCCCGTCTGGGCCCGGAACCACCGAAGTGTACGCAAGGCATCCTGTGTGAGTCTGGGTGTTTGGGTACTGGCTCTGATTCTCAGCACTCCATACTTCGTCTTCAGGGACACTACACCATCATATAAAGACCCAATCTTCTGCTTCACAAACTATGCTCTTTCAGATGATCGTAAGACACCTTCTGTGATTCAGCTGCGAATGTTTCGTCAACAGGTCATGACCATCACCCGCTTCTTCCTGGCATTTGTTATCCCCTTCACCGTCATTGTGTCCTCCTATGCTTTGATAATCCATCGTCTCATAAGGAACCGCACCCTGGCCAGCCAGTCAAGTCGCCCCTTTAAGATCATTGCTGCCGTTATCACCACATTTTTCCTGTGCTGGGCTCCCTTTCACATCATTGATCTAATTGAGATGGTAAAGCACACGGCAAATCATTCAAGTGGAACATTGTGCCATGTCATTGTTATCGGTGTCCCTATTACCACCAGCCTGGCCTTTCTCAACAGTTGCCTGAACCCGCTGCTGTATGTGTTCATGGGCCAAGATTTCAAGGATAAAGTCCGCAAATCCATCCTGAATGTATTGGAAACAGCCTTCCAGGAAGAGGAGACACGCTCTCACACTGCCACAAACTCAGTGGACACCAGTCAGATCAATGACAAATCAACTCTTAATACTGAAGTATAGACTGTCTATGTCATGAAGAACCAAAAACTGGGACTGTACACAGAAAATCATTTTGAGTTTATTATTAAATTATATTATATCTCTGTCGTCACCATAACAGAGCTCAAAGGGTCAATGCCATCTCCTAGGAAAAATAATCCAGCAGTAATTTCAAAATACGTATTACATAACTTATGGTTGAATTTGTGTAACTCAAGCGCAAAATTGTTTTTTTTCTTCTCTCACAGCAGATTTTGATGACCATGTCCTTGCCTGTATGTGACAACAGAGATAACACAGTAACGATACGAGTATAATTAGTTATAGGTCATAATTTTAGAATACCATGATAATTGACAGGCTGGAACATCACCTACAAAACACAGTGACACTTTCACAATAAACACAAAAACATGCCTTTCTTGCTGTACAATATAATAGGCTGTATGGAGCAGATTTTACTGAATATAGAATATACAAGGCATTATTTCTAAACCACTGCAAAAAATGGGCTTTTAACACATGAAATGGGGGGTTGATCTGCACCATTTTCAGATGTAGGTCTGTGTTGTAATTTTGCTCTTTTCGCTTATATAGTCATTTCACCACGTAAATCGCTGTAAAATGTCTATTTCTTATAATGCACAGAGCACCTGGATACCGTCAGTCTACCTTGTTGCTTTCCATTTGGCAGGACCATACAAAGTGTTTCACCTGAACTTTGACTGCTGGTTGGATAAACATTTATACATGATGGTTACTGTGATCTTACAGTTTAATGTTTGTAATGTAGCAGCTCCACTTCTTACCTGGCTTAAGGTCTACATTATACCTCAACCGTCAGATAACAGAGCTTCACAGAAAACTGGAATGGCACACTTATTCTGTGTTCTGTATGATGTTGGTTTATATGGCATATTGTAATATAACACAAACTTCCCTTCACATTCTTAATTCTGATGTAAAATTAGTAGGATGATGATGGTGATGACTTGATGTCATTTTTGCTGTCACCATTATTTCAATTGTTAAAATATAATTCAGACTTTATTGTTTTTCCACTCATTATGTTCGTCTCATAATCACCGTATAACTTCATAACACACTGTGCCTGTAATCTCCCTCTCTGGTATCAGGCACATACCCAACTCATCTGTTGTAACACCTGATAATAACATATCATAACTAACAACCGGTAAATGACAGAAATCAATCAGTAGCTTTTATGTTGTGTCCAATCATTCTGATGAGCTCAAGTGGGTAACATTGATGATGAATTTGTTCATTTTATTAGTGAAATAGTTTGGACCTTTAGCTTGTTTGGATCTGTCCTGATCCTTTCATTATCTAATTTTATTGGCATTTGGAAAGTATTTTGCAGTCCTCCAATATTATGAATTTTTTTGTTGCTCTTTCATATAATGTTAAAGCAAAGAAATTTGTGGAACAGTAATCTTCTGCTGAAAGTAAAGAGAGCAGTCAACCAGAACTGTGAGTGAATTGTGGGAAGGTTTCAGTCAAGGACAAACTGTAGAAGTGAGTGTAGTTAGTTAATACCTCCAGTGAAATCAAAAAGGTCCGCCTTTAAAAGTAAGCTCTGTAATTAAATAGGGCTGTGCTAATAGATGAGGACTCACTTGGTTAAAATCTTATGTCTCTGCTCTTCTTCCAAAGGGTCACAAAACAAAATACAAAGCTAAACAGTAGCAATACAGGGACATTATAGTGTGTAGTGTATGTTTTACTCTTGTAGTATCATCTACTGTTTGTCTGAACGTTTTGTGGTTCCTCAAACTTTTTTCATAAGTTTTCAGTAACACCTAATTTCAAAACCAGATATATTTCAAATTTTCTAGGGAAATCTGATTAAGAGTGCAAAACAGGATGCTGACAACATCCACATAGGAAACTGCTCTACTACAAATATATCATTTCATAAAAAGCTATATTCTGACCTCAGATATTTTGTGCTTGCAGGGTTGGACCTACAGATGCTGCATAGTTTATACACATCTAGCTTCAGCGCAGAGTAGGCTGCTCTTTTATCAAACTGCTCCTCAACCTTCGATTACTGACAGACGCTAGTGTGACTTTCTTGTAAGGTGGTGCAGGCTGAAGAGAGGGGGCAGTAAAAGATGGAGTAATGTCCAGATGCTGAACACAGGTGTGAACACAATGCAACAAAGAGTATGATGTATTTGAAGTATAACATAATAGTGAAATGTGTCAACATATGCATGATGCAGCTCATCTATCAATGAAGACACAAACAAACATTTTTTATCGACAGTGCCCAAAGAGTTCAAGTGCACGTGGATACAAGAGATTTATTAGACTTCAGGGTGGAAAGGAGTTATTTTTTTCTGTGCGTGCTGCTTGTGGCTCCGCCTCAGCTTGGGCAGTGAAATATTTCTACCCACAGAGCAGTTTATATTAACCTGTCAGCATTTGATCAGGGAAACTTCTGCTGCAGATTCATCCTCGACCAACTGGAGAGCTTTGAGAGAGGTACGTTACCTTTGCTAGTTCATGCAAGATTAATCCAGCAAGGTTGGTAAAAGGAAATATGTGGACAAAATCATCAGATTTTGGCTGCAGAGACCTAGACCAAAATCTTACATTGGATTTTAATTGTAATGCAATTGATTTAAAGTCGTTAAATAAGCTATACTTCTTTATTTCAGAGAACTGGCTGTTTCTCTGGGTCAATAACGATCTTTAAAAAGAATTTGCAGTAAAGGTACTGTCAGTATAATAATTTTGCTAAAACCTTTCATCATCAAATTGTTTTGCCATTTAATGCGTGTGTCTAACTGTTGGGAAATAGTGTCATTACTCAGCAACACCCGGTTAGCAGCATGATACAATATTATAATAACAGGAAAATAAATCAGACAGAAAACTGACAGTAAACAGGGTTCAGGGTCAGGGAAAGCAGACAGAGCAGGCAGAGAACGTTCATTAAGAATGGTCTAAAAGTTACAGAGGAGCATAAGTACTTTGATTTTTCGGTGTATTTCAGTTCTAGTTCGTGGCTCCTGGAGCATCAACCATTCACTGGAGTGGGTTAAATATGGGTTGAAGTGCCGGAGCAGCAAATATGAGATATAAGATGGCTATTAACCAACAATGAGCTTTGTAGATAAATAAGACCCTTTGATTATTACGTCTCTCAGAGAGGAGGGCTGGCTGACATGTATATGGGTTAACTAGAAAATGGAAAAAAGTTTCATATTGATTAATGTTATTGCCATTTCAGGTCTCAAGACAACGATGGAAATGACCACTACCCCTTTCTATCACAACGATACAAGAAATGTATCAGGAATAAATGACTGTGACGCATATGCTGAGCTGAGACAGTCTCTCCACATCATGTCTCTCATTGTTTACTGCCTGGCCTTCGTTCTCGGTGTGTTCGGCAATGGAGTGGTTATCTGGGTGACCGGGTTCAAGATGAAGAAAACAGTTAACACAGTTTGGTTCCTCAACCTTGCTGTGGCCGACTTCCTCTTCACAGCATTCCTGCCCCTGGGTGTGACCTACCTGGCTTTGGATTTCCACTGGCCTTTCGGCAACTTCATGTGCAAACTGTACGGCACCGTAATCTCCCTGAACATGTTTGCCAGTGTCTACATCCTGGTGGTGATCAGTGTGGACAGATGTGTGTCTGTGGTGTGGCCCGTCTGGGCCCGGAACCACCGAAGTGTACGCAAGGCATCCTGTGTGAGTCTGGGTGTTTGGGTACTGGCTCTGATTCTCAGCGATATAAACTACGTCTTCAGGGACACTACACCATCACATAAAGACCACATCTTCTGCTTCACCAACTATGGACTTTCAGATGATTTTGTAACACCTTCTGTGAATCAGCTGCGACAGTTTCGTCAACAGGTCATGACCATCACCCGCTTCTTCCTGGCATTTGTTATCCCCTTCACTGTCATTGTGTCCTCCTATGCTGTGATAATCCATCGTCTCATAAGGAACCGCACCCTGGCCAGCCAGTCAAGTCGCCCCTTTAAGATCATTGCTGCCGTTATCACCACATTTTTCCTGTGCTGGGCTCCCTCTCACATCATTGTTCTAATTGAGTTTGTTCATTTCACTGGTCTTAATCAAAGTGGAACATTGTGCCATGTCATTGTTATCGGTGTCCCTATTACCTCCACTCTGGCCTTTCTCAACAGTTGCCTGAACCCGCTGCTGTATGTGTTCATGGGCCAAGATTTCAAGGATAAAGTCCGCAAATCCATCCTGAATGTATTGGAAACAGCCTTCCAGGAAGAGGAGACACGCTCTCACACTGCCACAAACTCAGTGGACACCAGTCAGATCAATGACAAGTCAGCTCTTAATACTGAAGTATAGACTGTCTATGTCATGAAGAACCAAAAACTGGGACTGTACACAGAAAGTCATTTTGAGTTTATTATTAGATTATATTATAGCTCTGTTGTCACCATAACAGAGCTCAAAGGGTCAATGCCATCTCCTAGGAAAAATAATCCAGCGGTAATTTCAAAATACGTATTACATAATTTATGGTTGAATTTGTGTAACTCAAGCGCAAAATTTTTTTTTTTCATCTCTCACAGCAGAGTTTGATGACCATGTCCTTGCCTGTATGTGACAACAGAGATAACACAGTAACGATACGAGTATAATTAGTTATAGGTCATAATTTTAGAATAACATGATAATAGACAAGCTGGAACATATCGTGATATGTAGCATGCACCTGTCTATAAAAGCTTTATTATAATGTGTGGTTGACTCAGGTGCACCTCAGACCAAAGACAGAGAACATCAAAGGGAAAGAAAGGCGAGAGCACAGTGATTTTTAGTCTTTAATGGTGCAAACAGTATAGTTTTACAGAATGTACTAAATAGTGCCTGTTTGCACCATTAAAGTGTCATTAATAGTGCAAACAGTGCTATTTATTGGAAATCAATCAGTGTGGTCCGGTCTTTACTACCTTCTTAGTATATTAAAGTCAGGAAGTGGGTTCCTCATCAGTCAATTATGATTAAGTACTTACATTTTTGATAGGCTTTTTGTGTAAAAGTCATCAATTATCTCTAGCTTTTACATCATGTCCTTGTTCTAATGAGCTCAATTGAGTAAGATTTATGATACATTTGTTTTTTTCATTGTTATTAGTTATTATTCTTATCGTTATTAGTGAAACACTTTGGACATACTGGTATTTATGTTACCTTGACTTGTTGGCCTGAATGTAAGATAAAACCCCATATTTTCAAATTAATTTATGTATCTCATATGTATTTCTTTAATATTCAATGTACATTTTTACACCCTTTATTCATGGAGAAATAAATTACATAAAAACGCTTATAGCCTTGTCTAAATTGTACTTGTAAAAGCTGTGGTGACCCCTCATGGTATGAAAAGTATTTCAAGATAATAACCCTTCTCCAGCACACTAAAGGTAGTTGCACCTCATATGTGTTTCTAAATTTTAGAAGAAATCTGATTAAGACTGTGATATAAGATCTTAACAGGAAGGAACATATAGATAACCTAGATCTCGGATATTACCCTGAAAATTATGCAGCAGGATCCTCGGTGGACATGAGATGTCACAGCTTGAGGTTGGGGCATGGTTAAAATCTGTATGCTTTTCTCACTGATAGCAGCGACACATGACCCTGATTACACTGATAAACTTGAAAAGGTATTTATGTAGGCTATCACTTATCTGAAAAGAAGGATGCTCCACCTAATGGTCGGACGTGGAAATACAAATAAGCACAAATAAACAGCACATAGAAGTGGCAATGGATCATTCGCTTCTTTTTTGGTTGTTCTTCTTTTGGGGGGAACTTGGACACATGATCTCAGTATTGCTTAAAACCTTGCTATGGCCCTGACTGAACGTCTGTTTTATATAGGACAGTCCCATATACCCGTATACCCTCCATGTTATACGAGGGGAGTGCGCCCTGCCTGTTATACTTTCAATGATTTATTCAGCAATGAAATTTGAAACATCAAGGCATGATGTTACAGAGCCTTGGCATGTGTATTAGCAACCAAACAGAAAAGTTTAGGAATTAAACTACAGCACAAAAGCAAATCTAGTTAAATTAAAAACGATAATATTTCAAAATAATGATAATTTTAAAAAGAGAAAAGAGGACTCCAGTTTTAATTTGCGTGATTAGGAGTTGTTCTCGAAAATTTAAATGTATACGCCTCACAAACTTGCAGTACAAGTGGAATTTGTTGTAAGAAGCATTAAAAGTGTTATGTGTGTGTGTGTATGCATCTGTCTGTGTGTGTGCATGTGTGAATACACGCGTGCGTGTTTTTTTTGTGTGTATGTATGCTTGGTACATGTGGTCCTTCCTCAATGTGCCAGTGACTTGACATAGTTCAGAAGTCTTCAGGGCACACAGCTCCCATTAATTTGTAAGAGTTGGACCAGAGTTACTTCTGCTGCACACACATCCTGATCCGACTGACGAACTCTGAGAAAGGCAGTGCTCTAATATGTTATCCTGTGATTTTGCCTGAATTTGAGATTCATCTGAAGGGGTTGGATTGAAAAAAACAAGACAATAAGGGCATCTGATGTTGGTTAAAGCTACCCAGAAAAACCCCTTCCCTGGAGTTTAATAACAAAGGCATTCGGTAAAATTATAAGATAAAGGTCAGCTGCTATATTTCAGATAGTTTGTTGCTTTTCTAAGTGGACAAGGTTTTTTATAAAGAGGCCGAGTTTAGCTACTTTCCATCAGATAATTTAAATCCATATATCTACAAATCTTGATATTCTCTTCCTGTGCGTGCAATGAATTTCATTTTTCATTTTAAGGATGTTTGCTGTTTGCATGTGTATGCTCTAGGAAAAATAGAAAAAAAATAAGATTTATTTTTCATGTTGCAATCGCAGGCTGGTCTCGACACAATGAAGCAGAAAAATAATACAACAGACTTATATGGTGGAAATGGCTCGTTGTATGACGACAAGGACTATGATGACCATAATGAGCTGAGACAGTCTCTCCACATCATGTCTCTCATTGTTTACTGCCTGGCCTTCGTTCTCGGTGTGTTCGGGAATGGAGTGGTTATCTGGGTGACCGGGTTCAAGATGAAGAAAACAGTTAACACAGTTTGGTTCCTCAACCTTGCTGTGGCCGACTTCCTCTTCACAGCATTCCTGCCCCTGGGTGTGACCTACCTGGCTTTGGATTTCCACTGGCCTTTCGGCAACTTCATGTGCAAACTGTACGGCACCGTAATCTCCCTGAACATGTTTGCCAGTGTCTACATCCTGGTGGTGATCAGTGTGGACAGATGTGTGTCTGTGGTGTGGCCCGTCTGGGCCCGGAACCACCGAAGTGTACGCAAGGCATCCTGTGTGAGTCTGGGTGTTTGGGTACTGGCTCTGATTCTCAGCGATATAAACTACGTCTTCAGGGACACTACACCATCACATAAAGACCACATCTTCTGCTTCACCAACTATGGACTTTCAGATGATTTTGTAACACCTTCTGTGAATCAGCTGCGACAGTTTCGTCACCAGGTCATGACCATCACCCGCTTCTTCCTGGCATTTGTTGTCCCCTTCACCGTCATTGTGTCCTCCTATGCTGTGATAATCCATCGTCTCAGAAGGAACCGCACCCTGGCCAGCCAGTCAAGTCGCCCCTTTAAGATCATTGCTGCCGTTATCACCACATTTTTCCTGTGCTGGGCTCCCTTTCACATCATTGATCTAATTGAGTTGGTTCATTTCACTGGTCTTAATCAAAGTGGAACATTGTGCCATGTCATTGTTATCGGTGTCCCTATTACCTCCACTCTGGCCTTTCTCAACAGTTGCCTGAACCTGCTGCTGTATGTGTTCATGGGCCAAGATTTCAAGGATAAAGTCCGCAAATCCATCCTGAATGTATTGGAAACAGCCTTCCAGGAAGAGGAGACACGCTCTCACACTGTCACAAACTCAGTGGACACCAGTCAGATCAATGACAAATCAACTCTTAATACTGAAGTATAGACTGTCTATGTCATGAAGAACCAAAAACTGGGACTGTACACAGAAAATCATTTTGAGTTTATTATTAAATTATATTATATCTCTGTCGTCACCATAACAGAGCTCAAAGGGTCAATGCCATCTCCTAGGAAAAATAATCCAGCAGTAATTTCAAAATACGTATTACATAACTTATGGTTGAATTTGTGTAACTCAAGCGCAAAATTGTTTTTTTTCTTCTCTCACAGCAGATTTTGATGACCATGTCCTTGCCTGTATGTGACAACAGAGATAACACAGTAACGATACGAGTATAATTAGTTATAGGTCATAATTTTAGAATACCATGATAATTGACAGGCTGGAACATCACCTACAAAACACAGTGACACTTTCACAATAAACACAAAAACATGCCTTTCTTGCTGTACAATATAATAGGCTGTATGGAGCAGATTTTACTGAATATAGAATATACAAGGCATTATTTCTAAACCACTGCAAAAAATGGGCTTTTAACACATGAAATGGGGGTTGATCTGCACCATTTTCAGATGTAGGTCTGTGTTGTAATTTTGCTCTTTTCGCTTATATAGTCATTTCACCACGTAAATCGCTGTAAAATGTCTATTTCTTATAATGCACAGAGCACCTGGATACCGTCAGTCTACCTTGTTGCTTTCCATTTGGCAGGACCATACAAAGTGTTTCACCTGAACTTTGACTGCTGGTTGGATAAACATTTATACATGATGGTTACTGTGATCTTACAGTTTAATGTTTGTAATGTAGCAGCTCCACTTCTTACCTGGCTTAAGGTCTACATTATACCTCAACCGTCAGATAACAGAGCTTCACAGAAAACTGGAATGGCACACTTATTCTGTGTTCTGTATGATGTTGGTTTATATGGCATATTGTAATATAACACAAACTTCCCTTCACATTCTTAATTCTGATGTAAAATTAGTAGGATGATGATGGTGATGACTTGATGTCATTTTGCTGTCACCATTATTTCAATTGTTAAAATATAATTCAGACTTTATTGTTTTTCCACTCATTATGTTCGTCTCATAATCACCGTATAACTTCATAACACACTGTGCCTGTAATCTCCTCTCTGGTATCAGGCACATACCCAACTCATCTGTTGTAACACCTGATAATAGCATATCATAACTAACAACCGTAAATGACAGAAATCAATCAGTAGCTTTTATGTTGTGTCCAATCATTCTGATGAGCTCAAGTGGGTAACATTGATGATGAATTTGTTCATTTTATTAGTGAAATAGTTTGGACCTTTAGCTTGTTTGGATCTGTCCTGATCCTTTCATTATCTAATTTTATTGGCATTTGGAAAGTATTTTGCAGTCCTCCAATATTATGAATTTTTTGTTGCTCTTTCATATAATGTTAAAGCAAAGAAATTTGTGGAACAGTGCTCTGCTGCTGAAAGTAAAGAGAGCAGTCAACCAGAACTGTGAGTGAATTGTGGGAAGGTTTCAGTCAAGGACAAACTGTAGAAGTGAGTGTAGTTAGTTAATACCTCCAGTGAAATCAAAAAGGTCCGCCTTTAAAATTAAGCTCTGTAATTAAATAGGGCTGTGCCAATAGATGAGGACTCACTTGGTTAAAATCTTATGTATCTGCTCTTCTTCCAAAGGGTCACAAAACAAAATACAAAGCTAAACAGTAGCAATACAGGGACATTATAGTGTGTAGTGTATGTTTTACTTTTGTAGTATCATCTACTGTTTGTCTGAACGTTTTGTGGTTCCTCAAACTTTTTTCATAAGTTTTCAGTAAAACCTAATTGCAAATCAGATATATTTCAAATTTTCTAGGGAAATCTGATTAAGAGTGCAAAACAGGATGCTGACAACATCCACATAGGAAACTGCTCTACTATATTCTGACCTCAGATATTTTGTGCTTGCAGGGTTGGACCTACAGATGCTGCATAGTTTATACACATCTAGCTTCAGCGCAGAGTAGGCTGCTCTTTTATCAAACTGCTCCTCAACCTTCGATTACTGACAGACGCTAGTGTGACTTTCTTGTAAGGTGGTGCAGGCTGAAGAGAGGGGGCAGTAAAAGATGGAGTAATGTCCAGATGCTGAACACAGGTGTGAACACAATGCAACAAAGAGTATGATGTATTTGAAGTATAATATAATAGTGAAATGTGTCAACATATGCATGATGCAGCTCATCTATCAATGAAGACACAAACAAACATTTTTTATCGACAGTGCCCAAAGAGTTCAAGTGCACGTGGATACAAGAGATTATTAGACTTCAGGGTGGAAAGGAGTTATTTTTTTCTGTGCGTGCTGCTTGTGGCTCCGCCTCAGCTTGGGCAGTGAAATATTTCTACCCACAGAGCAGTTTATATTAACCTGTCAGCATTTGATCAGGGAAACTTCTGCTGCAGATTCGTCCTCGACCAACTGGAGAGCTTTGAGAAGGTGCGTTACCTTTGCTAGTTCATGCAAGATTAATCCAGCAAGGTTGGTAAAAGGAAATATGTGGACAAAATCATCAGATTTTGGCTGCAGAGACCTAGACCAACATCTTACATTGGATTTTAATTGTAATGCAATTGATTTAAAGTCATTAAATAAGCTATACTTCTTTATTTCAGAGAACTGGCTGTTTCTCTGGGTCAATAACGATCTTTAAAAAGAATTTGCAGTAAAGGTACTGTCAGTATAATGATTTTGCTAAAACCTTTCATCATCAAACTTTTTTGCCATTTAATGCGTGTCTGTTGGGAAATAGTAAAACTGACAGTAAACAGGGTTCAGGGTCAGTGAAAGCAGACAGAGCAGGCAGAGAACGGAATGGTCTAAAAGGAGCATAAGTATGTATTTCAGTTCTAGTTCGTGGCTCCTGGAGCATCAACCATTCACTGGAGTGGGTTAAATATGGGTTGAAGTGCCGAGCAAAATATGAGATATAAGATGGCTATTAACCAACAAGGGCTTTGTAGATAAATAAGACCCTTTGATTATTACGTCTCTCAGAGAGGAGGGCTGGCTGACATGTATATGGGTTAACTAGAAAATGGAAAAAGTTTCATATTGATTAATGTTATTGCCATTTCAGGTCTCAAGACAACGATGGAAATGACCACTACCCTTTCTATCACAACGATACAAGAAATGTATCAGGAATAAATGACTGATGACGCATATGCTGAGCTGAAAAAGTCTCTCCACATCATGTCTCTCATTGTTTACTGCCTGGCCTTCGTTCTCGGTGTGTTCGGCAATGGAGTGGTTATCTGGGTGACGGGTTGAAGATGAAGAAAACAGTTAACACAGTTTGGTTCCTCAACCTTGCTGGCCGACTTCCTCTTCACAGCATTCCTGCCCCTGGGTGTGACCTACCTGGCTTTGGATTTCCACTGGCCTTTCGGCAACTTCATGTGCAAACTGAACAGCACTATAAGTCGTCTAAACATGTTTGCCAGTGTCTACATCCTGGTGGTGATCAGTGTGGACAGATGTGTGTCTGTGGTGTGGCCCGTCTGGGCCCAGAACCACCGAAGTGTACGCAAGGCATCCTGTGTGAGTCTGGGTGTTTGGGTACTGGCTCTGATTCTCAGCACTCCATACTTCGTCTTCAGGGACACTACACCATCATATAAAGGCCCAATCTTCTGCTTCACAAACTATGCTCTTTCAGATGATCGTAAGACACCTTCTGTGATTCAGCTGCGAATGTTTCGTCAACAGGTCATGACCATCACCCGCTTCTTCCTGGCATTTGTTATCCCCTTCACCGTCATTGTGTCCTCCTATGCTTTGATAATCCATCGTCTCATAAGGAACCGCACCCTGGCCAGCCAGTCAAGTCGCCCCTTTAAGATCATTGCTGCCGTTATCACCACATTTTTCCTGTGCTGGGCTCCCTTTCACATCATTGATCTAATTGAGATGGTAAAGCACACGGCAAATCATTCAAGTGGAACATTGTGCCATGTCATTGTTATCGGTGTCCCTATTACCACCAGCCTGGCCTTTCTCAACAGTTGCCTGAACCCGCTGCTGTATGTGTTCATGGGCCAAGATTTCAAGGATAAAGTCCGCAAATCCATCCTGAATGTATTGGAAACAGCCTTCCAGGAAGAGGAGACACGCTCTCACACTGCCACAAACTCAGTGGACACCAGTCAGATCAATGACAAATCAACTCTTAATACTGAAGTATAGACTGTCTATGTCATGAAGAACCAAAAACTGGGACTGTACACAGAAAATCATTTTGAGTTTATTATTAAATTATATTATATCTCTGTCGTCACCATAACAGAGCTCAAAGGGTCAATGCCATCTCCTAGGAAAAATAATCCAGCAGTAATTTCAAAATACGTATTACATAACTTATGGTTGAATTTGTGTAACTCAAGCGCAAAAAATTTTTTTTTCTTCTCTCACAGCAGATTTTGATGACCATGTCCTTGCCTGTATGTGACAACAGAGATAACACAGTAACGATACGAGTATAATTAGTTATAGGTCATAATTTTAGAATACCATGATAATTGACAGGCTGGAACATCACCTACAAAACACAGTGACACTTTCACAATAAACACAAAAACATGCCTTTCTTGCTGTACAATATAATAGGCTGTATGGAGCAGATTTTACTGAATATAGAATATACAAGGCATTATTTCTAAACCACTGCAAAAAATGGGCTTTTAACACATGAAATGGGGGGTTGATCTGCACCATTTTCAGATGTAGGTCTGTGTTGTAATTTTGCTCTTTTCGCTTATATAGTCATTTCACCACGTAAATCGCTGTAAAATGTCTATTTCTTATAATGCACAGAGCACCTGGATACCGTCAGTCTACCTTGTTGCTTTCCATTTGGCAGGACCATACAAAGTGTTTCACCTGAACTTTGACTGCTGGTTGGATAAACATTTATACATGATGGTTACTGTGATCTTACAGTTTAATGTTTGTAATGTAGCAGCTCCACTTCTTACCTGGCTTAAGGTCTACATTATACCTCAACCGTCAGATAACAGAGCTTCACAGAAAACTGGAATGGCACACTTATTCTGTGTTCTGTATGATGTTGGTTTATATGGCATATTGTAATATAACACAAACTTCCCTTCACATTCTTAATTCTGATGTAAAATTAGTAGGATGATGATGGTGATGACTTGATGTCATTTTTGCTGTCACCATTATTTCAATTGTTAAAATATAATTCAGACTTTATTGTTTTCCACTCATTATGTTCATCTCATAATCACCGTATAACTTCATAACACACTGTGCCTGTAATCTCCTCTCTGGTATCAGGCACATACCCAACTCATCTGTTGTAACACCTGATAATAGCATATCATAACAACAAATGAGAAATCAATCAGTAGCTTTTATGTTGTGTCCAATCATTCTGATGAGCTCAAGTGGGTAACATTGATGATGAATTTGTTCATTTTATTAGTGAAATAGTTTGGACCTTTAGCTTGTTTGGATCTGTCCTGATCCTTTCATTATCTAATTTTATTGGCATTTGGAAGTATTTTGCAGTCCTCCAATATTATGAATTTTTGTTATAATGTTAAAGCAAAGAAATTTGTGGAACAGTGCTCTGCTGCTGAAAGTAAAGAGAGCAGTCAACCAGAACTGTGAGTGAATTGTGGGAAGGTTTCAGTCAAGGACAAACTGTAGAAGTGAGTGTAGTTAGTTAATACCTCCAGTGAAATCAAAAAGGTCCGCCTTTAAAAGTAAGCTCTGTAATTAAATAGGGCTGTGCTAATAGATGAGGACTCACTTGGTTAAAATCTTATGTCTCTGCTCTTCTTCCAAAGGGTCACAAGACAAAATACAAAGCTAAACAGTAGCAATACAGGGACATTATAGTGTGTAGTGTATGTTTTACTCTTGTAGTATCATCTACTGTTTGTCTGAACGTTTTGTGGTTCCTCAAACTTTTTTCATAAGTTTTCAGTAACACCTAACTTCAAAACCAGATATATTTCAAATTTTCTAGGGAAATCTGATTAAGAGTGCAAAACAGGATGCTGACAACATCCACATAGGAAACTGCTCTACTACAAATATATCATTTCATAAAAAGCTATATTCTGACCTCAGATATTTTGTGCTTGCAGGGTTGGACCTACAGATGCTGCATAGTTTATACACATCTAGCTTCAGCGCAGAGTAGGCTGCTCTTTTATCAAACTGCTCCTCAACCTTCGATTACTGACAGACGCTAGTGTGACTTTCTTGTAAGGTGGTGCAGGCTGAAGAGAGGGGGCAGTAAAAGATGGAGTAATGTCCAGATGCTGAACACAGGTGTGAACACAATGCAACAAAGAGTATGATGTATTTGAAGTATAACATAATAGTGAAATGTGTCAACATATGCATGATGCAGCTCATCTATCAATGAAGACACAAACAAACATTTTTTATTGACAGTGCCCAAAGAGTTCAAGTGCACGTGGATACAAGAGATATATTAGACTTCAGGGTGGAAAGGAGTTATTTTTTTCTGTGCGTGCTGCTTGTGGCTCCGCCTCAGCTTGGGCAGTGAAATATTTCTACCCACAGAGCAGTTTATATTAACCTGTCAGCGTTTGATCAGGGAAACTTCTGCTGCAGATTCGTCCTCGACCAACTGGAGAGCTTTGAGAAAGGTACGTTACCTTTGCTAGTTCATGCAAGATTAATCCAGCAAGGTTGGTAAAAGGAAATATGTGGACAAAATCATCAGATTTTGGCTGCAGGGACCTAGACCAACATCTTACATTGGATTTTAATTGTAATGCAATTGATTTAAAGTCGTTAAATAAGCTATACTTCTTTATTTCAGAGAACTGGCTGTTTCTCTGGGTCAATAACGATCTTTAAAAAGAATTTGCAGTAAAGGTACTGTCAGTATAATGATTTTGCTAAAACCTTTCATCATCAAACTTTTTTGCCATTTAATGCGTGTGTCTAACTGTTGGGAAATAGTGTCATTACTCAGCAACACCCGGTTAGCAGCATGATACAATATTATAATAACAGGAAAATAAATCAGACAGAAAACTGACAGTAAACAGGGTTCAGGGTCAGTGAAAGCAGACAGAGCAGGCAGAGAACGTTCATTAAGAATGGTCTAAAAGTTACAGAGGAGCATAAGTACTTTGATTTTTCGGTGTATTGCAGATTCTTCCATCACAACAAAGACAGTTTTTCCTCAGTTCTAGTTCGTGGCTCCTGGAGCATCAACCATTCACTGGAGTGGGTTAAATATGGGTTGAAGTGCCGGAGAAGCAAATATGAGATATAAGATGGCTATTAACCAACATGGGCTTTGTAGATAAATAAGACCCCTTTGGTTATTACGTCTCTCAGAGAGGGAGGGCTGGCTGACATGTATATGGGTTAACTAGAAAATGGAAAAAAGTTTCATATTGATTAATGTTATTGCCATTTCAGGTCTCAAGACAACGATGGAAATGACCACTACCCCTTTCTATCACAACGATACAAGAAATGTATCAGGAATAAATGACTGTGACGCATATGCTGAGCTGAAAAAGTCTCTCCACATCATGTCTCTCATTGTTTACTGCCTGGCCTTCGTTCTCGGTGTGTTCGGCAATGGAGTGGTTATCTGGGTGACCGGGTTCAAGATGAAGAAAACAGTTAACACAGTTTGGTTCCTCAACCTTGCTGTGGCCGACTTCCTCTTCACAGCATTCCTGCCCCTGGGTGTGACCTACCTGGCTTTGGATTTCCACTGGCCTTTCGGCAACTTCATGTGCAAACTGAACAGCACTATAAGTTGTCTAAACATGTTTGCCAGTGTCTACATCCTGGTGGTGATCAGTGTGGACAGATGTGTGTCTGTGGTGTGGCCCGTCTGGGCCCAGAACCACCGAAGTGTACGCAAGGCATCCTGTGTGAGTCTGGGTGTTTGGGTACTGGCTCTGATTCTCAGCACTCCATACTTCGTCTTCAGGGACACTACACCATCATATAAAGACCACATCTTCTGCTTCACCAACTATGGACTTTCAGATGATTTTGTAACACCTTCTGTCAATCAGCTGCGACAGTTTCGTCAACAGGTCATGACCATCACCCGCTTCTTCCTGGCATTTGTTATCCCCTTCACTGTCATTGTGTCCTCCTATGCTGTGATAATCCATCGTCTCAGAAGGAACCGCACCCTGGCCAGCCAGTCAAGTCGCCCCTTTAAGATCATTGCTGCCGTTATCACCACATTTTTCCTGTGCTGGGCTCCCTTTCACATCATGGTTCTAATTGAGTTGGTTCATTTCACTGGTCTTAATCAAAGTGGAACATTGTGCCATGTCATTGTTATCGGTGTCCCTATTACCACCAGCCTGGCCTTTCTCAACAGTTGCCTGAACCCGCTGCTGTATGTGTTCATGGGCCAAGATTTCAAGGATAAAGTCCGCAAATCCATCCTGAATGTATTGGAAACAGCCTTCCAGGAAGAGGAGACACGCTCTCAAAGTGACACAAAGTCAGTGGACACCAGTCAGATCAATGACAAGTCAGCTCTTAATACTGAAGTATAGACTGTCTATGTCATGAAGAACCAAAAACTGGGACTGTACACAGAAAGTCATTTTGAGTTTATTATTAGATTATATTATAGCTCTGTTGTCACCATAACAGAGCTCAAAGGGTCAATGCCATCTCCTAGGAAAAATAATCCAGCGGTAATTTCAAAATACTTATGACATAATTTATGGTTGAATTTGTGTAACTCAAGCGCAAAAATTTTTTTTTTCATCTCTCACAGCAGAGTTTGATGACCATGTCCTTGCCTGTATGTGACAACAGAGATAACACAGTAACGATACGAGTATAATTAGTTATAGGTCATAATTTTAGAATAACATGATAATAGACAAGCTGGAACATATCGTGATATGTAGCATGCACCTGTCTATAAAAGCTTTATTATAATGTGTGGTTGACTCAGGTGCACCTCAGACCAAAGACAGAGAACATCAAAGGGAAAGAAAGGCGAGAGCACAGTGATTTTTAGTCTTTAATGGTGCAAACAGTATAGTTTTACAGAATGTACTAAATAGTGCCTGTTTGCACCATTAAAGTGTCATTAATAGTGCAAACAGTGCTATTTATTGGAAATCAATCAGTGTGGTCCGGTCTTTACTACCTTCTTAGTATATTAAAGTCATGAAGTGGGTTCCTCATCAGTCAATTATGATTAAGTACTTACATTTTTGATAGGCTTTTTGTGTAAAAGTCATCAATTATCTCTAGCTTTTACATCATGTCCTTGTTCTAATGAGCTCAATTGAGTAAGATTTATGATACATTTGTTTTTTTCATTGTTATTAGTTATTATTCTTATCGTTATTAGTGAAACACTTTGGACATACTGGTATTTATGTTACCTTGACTTGTTGGCCTGAATGTAAGATAAAACCCCATATTTTCAAATTAATTTATGTATCTCATATGTATTTCTTTAATATTCAATGTACATTTTTACACCCTTTATTCATGGAGAAATAAATTACATAAAACGCTTATAGCCTTGTCTAAATTGTACTTGTAAAAGCTGTGGTGACCCCTGCGGGTATGAAAAGTATTTAGAGATAATAACCCTTCTCCAGCACACTAAAGGTAGTTGCACCTCATATGTGTTTCTAAATTTTAGAAGAAATCTGATTAAGACTGTGATATAAGATCTTAACAGGAAGGAACATATAGATAACCTAGATCTCGGATATTACCCTGAAAATTATGCAGCAGGATCCTCGGTGGACATGAGATGTCACAGCTTGAGGTTGGGGCATGGTTAAAAGCTGTATGCTTTTCTCACTGATAGCAGCGACACATGACCCTGATTACACTGATAAACTTGAAAAGGTATTTATGTAGGCTATCACTTATCTGAAAAGAAGGATGCTCCACCTAATGGTCGGACGTGGAAATACAAATAAGCACAAATAAACAGCACATAGAAGTGGCAATGGATCATTCGCTTCTTTTTTGGTTGTTCTTCTTTTGGGGGGAACTTGGACACATGATCTCAGTATTGCTTAAAACCTTGCTATGGCCCTGACTGAACGTCTGTTTTATATAGGACAGTCCCATATACCCGTATACCCTCCATGTTATACGAGGGGAGTGCGCCCTGCCTGTTATACTTTCAATGATTTATTCAGCAATGAAATTTGAAACATCAAGGCATGATGTTACAGAGCCTTGGCATGTGTATTAGCAACCAAACAGAAAAGTTTAGGAATTAAACTACAGCACAAAAAGCAAATCTAGTTAAATTAAAAACGATAATATTTCAAAATAATGATAATTTTAAAAAGAGAAAAGAGGACTCCAGTTTTAATTTGCGTGATTAGGAGTTGTTCTCGAAAATTTAAATGTATACGCCTCACAAACTTGCAGTACAAGTGGAATTTGTTGTAAGAAGCATTAAAAGTGTTATGTGTGTGTGTGTATGCATCTGTCTGTGTGTGTGCATGTGTGAATACTGCAGCGTGTTTTTTTTGTGTGTATGTATGCTTGGTACATGTGGTCCTTCCTCAATGTGCCAGTGACTTGACATAGTTCAGAAGTCTTCAGGGCACACAGCTCCCATTAATTTGTAAGAGTTGGACCAGAGTTACTTCTGCTGCACACACATCCTGATCCGACTGACGAACTCTGAGAAAGGCAGTGCTCTAATATGTTATCCTGTGATTTTGCCTGAATTTGAGATTCATCTGAAGGGGTTGGATTGAAAAAAACAAGACAATAAGGGCATCTGATGTTGGTTAAAGCTACCCAGAAAAACCCCTTCCCTGGAGTTTAATAACAAAGGCATTCGGTAAAATTATAAGATAAAGGTCAGCTGCTATATTTCAGATAGTTTGTTGCTTTTCTAAGTGGACAAGGTTTTTTATAAAGAGGCCGAGCTTAGCTACTTTCCATCAGATAATTTAAATCCATATATCTACAAATCTTGATATTCTCTTCCTGTGCGTGCAATGAATTTCATTTTTCATTTTAAGGATGTTTGCTGTTTGCATGTGTATGCTCTAGGAAAAATAGAAAAAAAATAAGATTTATTTTTCATGTTGCAATCGCAGGCTGGTCTCGAGACAATGAAGCAGAAAAATAATACAACAGACTTATATGGTGGAAATGGCTCGTTGTATGACGACAAGGACTATGATGACCATAATGAGCTGAGACAGTCTCTCCACATCATGTCTCTCATTGTTTACTGCCTGGCCTTCGTTCTCGGTGTGTTCGGGAATGGAGTGGTTATCTGGGTGACCGGGTTCAAGATGAAGAAAACAGTTAACACAGTTTGGTTCCTCAACCTTGCTGTGGCCGACTTCCTCTTCACAGCATTCCTGCCCCTGGGTGTGACCTACCTGGCTTTGGATTTCCACTGGCCTTTCGGCAACTTCATGTGCAAACTGTACGGCACCGTAATCTCCCTGAACATGTTTGCCAGTGTCTACATCCTGGTGGTGATCAGTGTGGACAGATGTGTGTC
>NW_024401562.1:0-3000 GCF_016859285.1 Xiphias gladius
TTTCAAAGCTTTATAAAGAAGAAGATAGCAAAGCGTTTTCAGGTTTTGTTTTCAGTTTGTATGGTATGGAAATGGCAGTTAACAGGAACGGTGGAGATCAAGTTGAGGTCTGGAAGACCAAGAAAACTTTCTGAAGGAACTGTTCATAGGGTAACTAGAAAGGCTGGTTAAAACCTCCGTTTGACTGTAGAAGACCTTGAGGAAGATTTAGCAGACCCTAGACCCACCTGCACAAATATTACCTTCAAGGAAGTGTCAGCAGAAAAAAACCTTTCCTGTGTCCTCACCTCAAAATTGAGCGCCACAAGGTTGCAAAGGAACATCTAAACAGGCCTGATGCATTTTGGAAACAAGTCCTGTGAACTGATTAAGTTGAAATTGAACTCTTTGGCCGAAATGAGCAAAGTCATATTTGGAGAAAAAACGGTGCTGAATTACATGAAAAGAACACTTCTCCAACTGTTAAGCACAGGAGTGGGTTGATCGTGCTTTGGGCTTGTGTTGCAGCCAGTGGAACGGGGAACATTTCACTGGTTGAGGGAAGAATGGATTCAATTAAATACCACCCAATTCTGGGAGCAAACATCACATTGTCTGTAAAAAAATCTGAAGATGAAAAGAGGATGGCTTCTACAACAGGATAATAATCCTAAACAGATCTCAAAACCTCAAGAGGCACAAGAACACGAGTTCTTCGCATCGCATCATCTTTTAAACTTGTCCAGCTTTTGTTCCGTATGATATGCCTGCAGATGTTTCACATTAAAAGGCCTGTTACCTTCTGCAGTTGAGGTAAATAAAGGCTCCGGTCACCATTTGAGGAAAATATGGTATCACGGCAATGCCACTGACTAACACAGTGGTCCCCTTTATATATCTTCCAGCCAGCAGTGGTAGTACTGAGCACTCTGCGTCCTAAGTTTACATTAAAGCTTTGTTAATACTTCGATACAGACGTTCATGTGCTTCTATTTATACTACAACCAGGGATTTGTTTTCCACCCAAGTACATCAGAAAACAAGATGGCAAGCTCACAACAGCAAAAAGAAGAATTCCTTTGTTGTAGTTCCCTGAAAAACAACAAAAAGTAAGGAAAAGAAATGGTGTGTGAAGTGCACATCCAGTTGGTGCCCTTGTAGTGTGCACAGTGCACATGGTAACAGATTTTTTGCAGACATTTGCTGACAAAGGCAAATGATAACATTTACATCATGCAGACCCACATGGCCGCTCATAGTCATGTAGATGCGGTAACCATGAATTTGCATTCATGAGGTTGACGCTTCTATTCGAAAGGATTTTGAACATAGGACTTATTAGTTTTGCTGACCATGAGGAAAATATTTCTTGCAATAATGCATAATTTTTGTGAGAATAAGAAAAAATACTCTTTTATTCTGTTTGTCCCTTCCAGGGCTCTGTGAAAACCATGAGGATTCTGGGTAATACATGTCAACTGAGAACAGGGTTTAGGTTGCAGGGGCCCAACTCTGGGCTCAGGACCTCCCAAGGGGGCCCCTGATCTGCAGACAAAGTCGCAAGAGAGTTCTAAAACTTTATACAAAGAATGAAGTGGTATGTTTGACTTACTGGTTTTTGTGTTGGGTGCGCCGTCTGGCCTCGGGGGCATGGCTCTGGAGGAAGACCTGCAGCTTGGGAGGGTCACAGTTGGTGGGGATAATGAAATGCCCCATCTCATGAAGACTGGGGTTAGAGCGGTCACTGTGATTCATACAAACAACAAGTTATGTCTTATAGAAAGTGCACAGCGGTGAGTCATGTGTTTGGGGCCTTCAGATGTTGATGTGACAGCTTACTTCTCCAACAACATGGTGAGCCCTTGCAGACTCCTGGGGTGCAGGCGAAGGCGTCGGGACATCAGGCTCTTATGAAAGGTGCTGAGGGTGCTGTAGTGCTCGGCGATGGGCTGAACTGGTCCCAGCCTCTCCATGTGGACCACTTGAGTGCCACCCAGGAGGAGGCTGATCCTCTCCTTCAACCAGTCTGTCTGCTGCTGCAGGCTGCGATAGCTGGGCAGCTGCTGAAACAGCTGGAGATACAGGGAGGGGTCAGAAAACAAAGAGAAACACACAGGGAACATGTGACAGCTGGAGCTCTGCAGCAGCATTACTCTGGTCCATTGATGATGAACATCCATGGTTCCCAGCATTACGTGTCCAGAGGCATTCATCCCTGACTGGTCAGCAAACACAACAGTGTGTCCTGCAGAGAAAGTGGAGGAGCAGTTCAAAGGGGTTAACCGGTTTTAGACATGTACTGAAGTCTGTTTTGCTGGTCTTAGGCAATATAGCTAAGTAAGAGAAAACAGTTGTAGAAAGTGTACCATGGTTCAGATGGAAGCTGCGCAAAATCTGGGACAATTAGTCAAATGACATCACCTGAGTAGATTTTTCGTTGGAGAACACAAGTTTAAATCAAAAAGCCTGCCTAAAGATATGATGACATTAATCCAGTCAAACAAAGTGACCAACACTCAGCACTGAAAAGAGGTGTGATGTCACAAGTCCTCCATGGCTATTAAATAAATATTAAACAAAGCAATCACAAATTGTAAGCAGCTTAGGGAAGCGACACTGCAGTTTGGTTGTGTGAAATTGTAGAAAACAAGTTGATGATATCAATGTTTCTGTTGGTCAAGTGTGTGAATTTACAAAGCTGAACAAGGGCGAACTCTGACCTTCGAGTCGGTTGGACCCAACAGGTACACTTCTCACTTATTTCATGTCTTCTCAGGTGGCCCACAAATTGACGTGGTCTGCTGTAATTAAGGATGTATCAGTTCCCCTTATTTGTGTTGGGAGGAGTGAGGAGGCTTCCCACAGGAAGCTTGATGAACATGGGGCCTTTGTGGAATTTGAAATATATTAATGATGAGACGTATGTACGTACGTACGGACAACCCAAAACATAATGCCTCCAGCCATAGCTGTTGTGGCATCATAAATCTTCCATAGCTTTATTGCAAGTCACCAAGAAAG
>NW_024401564.1:0-2500 GCF_016859285.1 Xiphias gladius
GAGATTTGTGCACAGCACAAATTTCAGCAAAACTGGATACAAAACAAACTGCACTGTAAACAGTTTAGAGTCAGCTCAATGGTTGTTGGAATTTTGTGAAGCTTGGCAACAGGTGAGTTTTGTCCTAATTAATGATGAATTGGCTACAGTACATATTGTACTATATTGTACAACACAGCTTTGTTTTGATCCACTGCCATTTGCCCTGTTAAAGTTGCATTACAAACTCAATACTTCCTGTAACCATTTCACATTAAAAGCCCTCTCGTAATTTAATGGCCAAAACCCTTCACAGGGGCTTTATTGTGAAACATTTGCAGGCATATCATATGCAACGACAGCTGGGCAAAATTGAAGGACAACAAAGCAAAGTGGATCAGAATGAATGCCACCATTGTGCCAACAAAGTGTTGAAAATAGAAGCATTATATTGTTGAATTTATTTAAGCGTTAGAAATGTACATTATGCTTAACTGGCATGCACATTATATTGCACAACAGGAGTTTATCAACCCTTGTTTTTTTCCTCTGGCCTGTATTTTGGGGCCGGCATTTATTTGATCGCTTCGACGATGCCCCGTGCCATTATCGGAGACCAGGCTTATAATAGACTACCAGTTCTCATCAAAAACTTTCAGTAACAGTCTTGGCCGGAGGTTTTATGTTTTTTGGTTGTCCATCCGTCAATCCCAATCTTGTGAACACAGTATCTGAGGAAGGCCTTGAGGGAATTTCTTCAAATTTGGCACAAACATTCAATTGGACTCAAAGATGAACAGGTTAGAATTTGGTGGTCAAAGGTCAAGACCACTGTGACCTCACAAAACACTGTTTTGGACATAACCCAAGAATTTATTTGCTAATTATTACAAATTTTCACACAAATGTGGACTAATATAAAATGATGACTTGATGGTAAATGGACTGCATGTACAGTTAGGCCCATAAGTTATTGCACACTGACACAATTTTAGTAATTTTGCCTCCTTACACCACCACAACGGACTTGTAATGAAGCCATCACGAGATTAAAGTGTAGTCTTTCAGCTTTAATTCAAAGGATTTAACAAAAATATCACATTAATGTATAGGAATTACAGACATCTTATATACCTGGTAGCACATTTTCACAGGGTCAAAAGTAATTTGACAATTGAGTGACAATGAGTTTCATGGCCAGGCGTGGCCAGTTCTGGAACAAGAGAAGGAAAGGAATGACTCATGATCCAAAGCATACCACATCATCTGTCAAACATGGTGGAGGTAGTGTTATAGTATGGGCATGTATGGCTGCCAATGGAACTGGGCTACTGGTGTTTATCGATGATGGATGTGTATATAGCGCATTTCTAGTCTTATCGACCACTCAAAGTGCTTTACACTACATGCAACATTTAACCATTCACACACAAATTCATACATCACATTCACACACATACTCACACATACTGATGGTACAGCAATCAGGGGCATGACTGGAGGAGCTGGGGATCAAATTACCGACCTTCTGGTTACTGGACGACTCATGGACGACCCGCTTTACCTCCTGAGTCACAGCTGCCCCATGTGATGACATTTTATATCCAAAAGCTCGAAGATCAACTTCATAATGTTCTGCAAATACACTTAATACCCTTTATTAAATTCCTTATGAATTTCCTATATGAGTCTGGACAGACATAGATGTAAACTACAACTTGATTGGCTGGTGGAGGGATAAAACAGCGAGGCGGTAATTCTAGTTTTATTGTGTTTTCTGTAACATCAAATGCTTTGCACAGTACATAAAACAAGTGTGCTGTAACTTTATCCACTCTGATCCACTCAAATATGATCCAGGCGTGCTGCATCTTAATTGGAGCGGACTAAGACACTAGGAAGGGACGCAAATGAAGAAAACAAGGAGACAGTTAAAACAAATAGGAAGCAACCTAGGAGATTACACTGAAACAAGAAATGCATCCTTGGCCTTCAAATGAAGTGAAGGAGAGACGTGCATCCTGTGGATAGACAGACTGACCAAGATTAGAGATATGGATTATTCTCAGCTGTAAGTACAAACAGCTGCCCTCTCCTCACTGAAACTCTCTACCTTGCAGGTTGATCAGGGCCTCAGGGTTCTGCTGAGACAGTCGGCTCAGACTCTGTAGCTGACCGCACCTGTGGGCCACTCCCCAGCTGCGCTGCCACCTGCACCACACATCATCATGTTAATATATGTCATCATCATGGTAATATGGACACAGCTTCTTGTTAGTTCATGCACAGCCTTGAATTAAAGATCAACAGTCCCAGTCCCTTTAAGTATACTATTGCCTCTACCTATTCTGTTCTGTCATTTAAATCAACCTCTGAAGTGACTTATAATACAAGTTTCCGAGTTAACCTCTGACTGCTTATTCCCTTACCCAAACTAGGCTGAAATAATTAGATATTCTCTCTACTGAAAACCAAAGAGCCAGGACACTGGGCGTGGTAAGCTGCTGATTATTTTGACGAA
>NW_024401565.1:0-3000 GCF_016859285.1 Xiphias gladius
ATCTGAATCTTATATCTCGAATTTAGCGTCCGAATTTGACCAGGTATATTTGAATAACCAGAGTTTTTGGCTTTATTTGAATTTTTAAATCTGAATTGAGCTTACTGACAACAACTTTTTAGCCACTTGAATATAGTTTTTGAATATCAGGCACGTGTATTTTCTATCTGAATTTGAGAACCCTAAAATAAATGCTGGAAATAAAGTTTTTGAAATTTTACAAATTGAAACTCACTTGAGAATTTTATAAAGTGAAAGTCAGACCACATAAATTCAGAAAAATGGTTTTAAAAGTCAAATATTTCAGTGCTATAAATTCAGTGGTATTTTTACATTTCAGTATTCAATAGTGATGAAATTTCAAAATTTGGTATATTCAGTTGCTGTTATAATTCAGATTATTATTGCAATGATTTATTTCCATATGAATCAAGATTGTGATGGTTTGGTTAATGGATGGATATTGTAGCAGCACAATCCCAAAGGGTGCTGCACTGAGCAACAGAGGGTCTTATTGCACATGAATTCAACTCTTCATTTGTTAAGAGGAAGTGTTATTTACTTTTCCAAAGCTCCACAGTCTTGGTTTGAATGTAAGCAGGTTAGGCTTTAATTGTGAAATCAGCTCATAGTGTCTACTAGAGCCTGACCGAAATTGAATTTTCGGGGCTGGTGCTGATACCAATTTTAGGGAATAAAAAATTCCAATATTGATATATTGGCCGCTATTCTTTCTATATATGTACATTTATATACTGAATATTTACATATATGTTAGTTATATTTAGAAGGGAAAATGATGGGATCATTGTTTATTAACTTTCCAGCAATGTATATCATAAAGTAGTTAGCAACTTACTGTGATGATGCTACTTGACGCCGCACCACCATCTGCTCAGCTGTGATGCATACTCTGCTACATGTGCTGCACACAGTTCTGAGAGTATTGTAAACAATGGATTTGGAGGGCACTCTGCTGGACAAATTATGTAATGACACCATTTCGAGATAACCCCAAGTATCCTTTTCTGCATTATGTTTCGTAAGAAAAATCGGAGCATATTGGAAAACATATATGCCGATACGGGTATATCTGTGATGGGCGAATATCGCCGACCAATATATCAGTTGGGCTCTAGTGTTGACAATGTCAACAGTTCAATGCTTCATTTTGGTTCCTGAACAAAGAAGGAAAAGATGAGGCAAGCACAAGTGGAGTGGTGAGAGGAAGTTGGTTACAGCTTGAGATAACTTCAAACAGCTAAAGATTAAGTTATGTATATGTTATGTATATGTTGTATGGACACAAGGGGGGCTGCTGATGCAGCCAGGACCCCAGCATGGGCTTCAATTTTAGCTGTCCACAGCACCGCTAGACACATTGAGAGACACATGTGCAGAGCCTACTTTGTGACTAATGACGGATATCTGAATACAAGGCATCTATTTGATGTCCTAAAGTACATGCAGCTCTTTACATCCTACCTGGGAAAAGCTTCGGAGGACTCACCCATAACAGACATGGAACTGTCCTGGAATTACTCCATGAAGGTTCTTCCATGGGACTGGCTTGGTCCGCTGTAGCCACGGTGAGCAGTGCCATGATGTTGGTCTTCTCCCTTCAGCTGTGTGCTTAGCAGCTAAACTCCTGTGTGTCTGAGCTGGAGACCAGAGAGAAAGTTCTGTTTTTAGTAGTGTTCAGCTCTCTGTACCTTTGAATCTTCTACCTGAATCTCTGTGGTTTAGAGTTAAGTTTCCTCCCTGTCTTCCTGTTAAAACTTTCAGATATCAGCCTTATTTAACTGTTTACTGATCGATCTCAGCCCCGTTGGAGCTGTGTTAAGTTACTGCTGGTGCAAATGGAATCTTTCCTGCTGTTGCTGCTTCATGTAACAAGGTTTCCACAGGCAAACCGGCTGGTTGCTTGTTATGTAGAAGTTATGGGACATGCACTGTATTTTTGACGAAGTTAGCAGAGCTTCATTTGTGATGCTATGCTTCAATAAAAACATATCTAATCAACCAGATATGGAAATTGTTTGGTCAGTGGATCAGTTTTAAATCCTGCAGGGAGGAATAGTACAAACAGAAACAGCCACAGTGAGCTGGAAAGCCCCCCCGGCTGTGTTATCACTAACAAGGCGGTAGTGAGAGCTCCTGAGGTCATCCTTGAACAGAGATCAACCAATTGAAATCCCAGCACTCCAACTGTACACCTGAAGAATAGATCGCACAGCATAGACAGGGGTACTAAACGACCCTCACCCCTTCCAGACTGCTATGCTGCTACAAGATCAGGAGGAGGTAATCCAGCCACAGCACAATTGACAAATAAAAAAATTGTGTTTTATTCTCATTTTCATAATCTCATATTTTAAAATCCATTTGTTACCTAAAGGCTGTAAAAATCACTATCTTCAATCAGCTTCTTACCATCATTTATAGGGTTAGGTTATGCACAACCTCTTAACACTGTGGTCAGCTGTGCAAAGGTGAGAAAGGAGTCAGGGTTTGAACTTTTTTCTCCGGCTTTTTTTTTTCCTCAGTGTTGGCAACTATTTCTGCCACTTTTCATTTAAAAACTGAGTGCAAGATTATACTGTAGGTGTCCGCCAGGAGAGACTGAAACTGTTTAAATGTTGTTTAAGCTATATAAGGTCTTCCCTCCCCGAATGACAGCCAATTTTTCCCCCCACCTTCCAGTGTATGTGTTTGGAACAACAATAAACACTTAATTTCCCACATGGTCAGACAACACATCTTCCAGACTAGCTTGGATCAAGCATAACCCGACCCTGAGGCCATGTTCAGGCTGACTTAAAAACCATGCATGAAAAAAACGAAGCCCTCTCATTTATTTCAATGGCACCAGTCTGTCAATACAGCATGGTGTCAGCACAGGGGGCTCCAGAAAAACAACTTTTGCAGCAACATAACGTCATCCGGCAAGGCACTGCGTTGGCCAATTGAATACATAGAAGCACACTATTTTAATGCATT
>NW_024401568.1:0-48758 GCF_016859285.1 Xiphias gladius
TGTCTTGATCTGTTTCATTGGATTTATAGTTTTCTCAGACTAAATTGATTCATCTACCAGTGAATAATTATTTAATCATGAACCCACTCCTCCGCTGTCCTGCCATGTGATCACCAGAAGCTCACGCCTACTTTCAACTGTACAATTCAATTGTGTCATCTTAAGTGGTTTTAAGAGGCGGGGGTTTGTGTGTGTCTTGGTAGGGTAGGAGTGTGTGTGTGGCAGCCTTCACACCAAACCCCATCTCCTCATACTTTATCAATAATTCACCTGCCCCACTGAAGGAAGGGTGACAGCAGGTGAGGTAGCTGCAGGGGGGCCCCGCCTCCACCATCGTCTAACATTTAAACAGGAGTCAGGCAAATTATGATGCAGGCGCATGAATTGATCGACAAGAGGCTGTACCACTCTATATTTTATTGCCAAGGAGAAAATCTTGTTTAATGTAAATTCCGTTTCACCCAGCTGGTGGGTAACATCATCCATCAGCCAAAGCTTCTTTTTTTTTTTAAATAAAAGAATCTGGATGAGGTATCCAACTATGCTGCCCTCTAAAGCCAGAACACAGTTTTTTGCTTCGGTTAGTAGAGTAGCATTAACTGTTGTGTCTGTCTCAGCTTCTAACCCTGGTGGAATTTACTTGACTTAATGTGATTAAACTAACAGTTACATTTCAATCACATATTCAAATGTATTCAATTTGAATTTATAAACCTGGCTTGTAAGTTGAAACAGACGAGAGAGCTGACAAAGAAACGAGAACATTTCGTTTGTTGAAACTTTTTTCCCAGAACAAAATACAAAAATATTTTTTAGCTTTTATGTAAGGTCTGTGGCAGTGATTCATTATCATTCTAAAAAGGTCAAAAACTCATATTTAAACCTTGTATACTGTAAATGTCTACAGGGTGTAAAATGACAGATTTTGATCCTTAATGAACAGGTACATGTTTTCCACTCTGTCCACCTCTGGCTGGTCTGGATAGCTGGGAGAAATTGTAGGTGGGGTTAATATCTTCACTGGCCCCTGTCTTGCTGATCCTGTCTTTTCCTGCCTCTTCTATCAGGCTGTTCTTCCTTGTTGAACTGCCTCTGATTGGTGGATCAGTAGTATTTCTTGCTCTGACTCTGTCCCTGCAGCTGTTTTGATAGGTCTTCTCATTCCTATCTTAAACTTGAATCTGAAGCTTGTGATGATGAGTCAAGTTGCATGTGCTTCTAGCTCAAGAAAACACATTCAACTTTATTTACACACATCCATCGTAAGGGCTTTTGCTGTTCAAGTCTTCAGGGGGACTGCTGTCTGTCCCAACACATATTGGGTAGGAGGTGAGCTAAACCCTGAACAGGGCACAGGCAATTTAGTGTTTCCAATTCATCCTGTTTGGGGGGGAAAAAAAAAAAATTTCTTTCAAGGGAGCTCCTATCTCAAGAGTTCCTGGAAGCTCCCTCATGTTTTTCCACCATATCAGACACACAGGCCAGCATAAAGAATAAAGAAAGAAAGGTGCGAGACGCACCAAAAACACTGACCTGTGTACCATGATGAAAATAACTATTTACAAATGTACAATAATAACTCCTCAGCCAACCATATCCATGGTGCAGCATGTCTGCATGGGCCCCGGTGCAAGACGCTACCTGGGTGCTCTCTAGCCGTGCCAGATGCACAGGCCACAAGGGACAGACCAAAAGCTGCAGCAGTGCAAATGTGGTCAAAGCACCAAAGAACCTCTGGGAGCTGCTTAATGTCCTGGTTGGTGCATGAGAACTGGTGGATTGTCTGACCATCCCATCACACTCTCAAGCGCTTCTTTGGTGGAGACAGGCTGCTGCTGCTGCTGCTGCTCTCTTCCTCTGTATCCTTCCTCTTCCCCTGTTTTCGAGTCTTTACACTTTGTCGACACCTTGGTAAACCGACAGAGGACTGACATGAGAAGGTGTCCGTCTGCAGTGTAGTCGGTCACTCTCCAGCAGTTGGTCAGCTCAGCGCTTTCAGTGCGGTACACAGTGGAGATGACTCTGGTGACAGTGCTGCCATCAAACTCCAAGCTGCGGACACAGTTCCTGCGGTCGGCCTTCAGCGCTTCAATCTCTGTCTTCTCAGGAAGAACTGTAGTCAGTATATTTGGAGGAGGAGAACTGGAGCCTGCAGTGGGCACCATTAGACCTACTGGTTCTTCCGTTAGAGGAGATGGTGGGGTATTCTCCCTCTGGCTCTGCCTGCTATGAGGAAAGGGCGTGAACATCAGGCGCGAGCTGTACAATCCTTTCACTGGGATTAAAGGGAAGTCCTTAGAACCTGTCACGAGGCTGTGGTACAGGCTGGGTATGGACTCGTAAATGGAGTCGATGTTTGATCTGCTCAGAGGACGGTTCCTCAGGTTTGTAGAGATTATCTGAAGGATTTGCGTTGGCCTCACCAGACGACCTAAAAGGAAAGAAAAAAACCAAACAAAAAACATTAGTCACATTAGTCATGACATGATCCGACTAATTAAAGTCTGGATTAAAATGTGGAGATAACTGTGCAGTTCTGACTTTAAAACAGTTTCAAACAGACTCTGCTGTTACATTTTGGCATTCTGTACTAGTGAAATAAGAATAAAAAAGGATTTAAATATTCTTCAATTTTACTGCTTCTCTTCAATGTTACAGATTGTTTCCAACATCATTTGTTGGTTTTATTTGAATTAAAAACTTTGTCTAGTCGAGACAAGGGGCAGGAGGAAGTTAATAGTATTAAGAAGGCAATAGTTAATAAACAACTGCAGCACCAGAGGAACTATTTATCTGTACAGAAATTCTGATAATAACAAAGAATAAATGTATACTTAGCTTTTTTTAAATGAGAGTTTACAGGGCATGCTGCCTCCTCCCTTCTCTCCTCTCTAAAAGATACATGACAGATAAGGGGAAATAAAACTTAATAACTTCATCGAAAATGATGTGAAAACAAGAATTATTTATGATAATAGAAATTTGATGATGACGTATTATTGATGTATGCTTATGTTTTTAGGTGAGAGGGTTCACAGTGCATGCCGTCCTGTCTCCTCGCCCCTTGTCTTGTCTAGTCGAGACTAGGGGCAGAAGAACAGTAATAGTATTAAGAAGGTAATAGTTAATAAACAACTTCAGCAGCAAGAAGAACTTTTCATCTGTACAGGAATTCTGGTAATATCATAGAACAAAATGAATACTTATCTTTTTTTTTTTCAAATAGAGGTTTCACAATTTATGCATTCTCCTTGTTTACTTGTCTCATCTGTAATCCTCTGTATCCATCCTGTGTTTTACCATAGCGTTTATACCGCGAATAGCAGATGCCTTAGGTCAGCAGGTGTTTCACGGCGTAAATCAGTGGAGGCCATTTTTGCCACTTCCACAGCTGGTTCCTGAAGATGTCCACAGGTCAAAGGCTGTTTTATTAAGTGAGGGTTTTCACAGTCTTCGCAACAAGACAGCACTTGGCTTCAAGGTTGAAGAGTTTCACTTCACAAGAGTTCTGCTTCTGTCAGCGCTCAGGTGGAGAATGGATATAGAATTGTGGGCTCTGCTTTTATAGAGACAGCTCAACACGTCACTCATCACCATGACTTCAGTGTACTTACAGAAACCAAATGTTAAATATTACATTTTATTATTATCTGTTTTATGCAAAGCTAAACCTTACCTGTATACATCTAATAATAATAATAATAATTTTAAAATATATTTAACTGAAATGGTTAATTGCTTATTTTCAGTAGTAACAACTTGTCTAATGCTACTGTGAAGGATTTATAGTCCTTCATATTTTCTGGAAATAAAAGCTTGTTTTCTGCATTTTTTTCAGCAACAGCTATTCAGTGTATTTACATTCTGTAATTAGCTGTTTTCACTATGAGTGGTGGAGGCTCCCATTCCTGCATCTAATTCAGACTCCTCACACGTAGAAGGGATTCGCAGGAAAGGATGGATGTATCCCTGCATTACTGTGTAAACAGAAGAGAGAGCTGACAAAGAAACAAGAGCACATTTTGTTTGTTGGAACTATTTTCCCAGAACAAAATGCAAAAATATTTTTTAGCCTTTATGTAAGGTCTGTGACAGTGATTCATTATCAGCCTAAAAAGGTATAAAATTATCATTTTACACCCTGTATACTGTAAATGTTACACAGTTTGGCTGAGCACCTTTAAACTTGATCCCCCTTTTTCCAGTTGGTTGTTTTTCATATATCATAACTTTTATACCTTCATCAACTTGTTCTTGTTGGGACCAGGCATGGGACATGGGCCATTTTTCACTATTTTACTTTTATTTAAAAACGCTGTTTAGTGTAGTTTCAATTTTGCTTCAACATTGTCTTGCAAATAATTCTTTCATTTTCCATTCAGTTTTGAGAAAATATCCAGCTAAGATGATATTAGTGCTGTAAAAAAAACACAGTGTGTTCAAGAACGCAGCCACTTAACAGAATAAAATCATTTCCGCCTGTTTTATTTTTTGATGCGGGCAATGAGGTTGGAACATTTTGACACCACTTACTCAACTCAGGAGCTCTTTGTGGAATTCCTATATCGTCATTTTCAGTGTCAAACCAGGTCATAAACATTTAGCAAGCACTTTTATCAAATAATGCATAAACTTTGTGTCTCTCTTTCTTTCTCATTATTTACACATTTTTTAAACCTTCGAAGGCTGCATTCAGGTCCCAGTCTCCCTGGAGATGAGTTTGGATCCCACTTGTCCTGATGATCTTCAGGACAGCAAACTGACGATGCTGCTGCTGCAGCAGATGAGGAGGACGTCTGGGGCCGCTTGTCCTCACTGGAAATGGATAAAGACAGACAAAGAGGACAACAGTTAATAACCTCAGCAACCCAACAGGAGAAGTATTCAACTATATATGAATTTTAAATAATAGCATGAAATAAATTTATACTTACCTTTTAAATCAGAGGGTTCACTCAGCCTGCCTGCTTACAGGGCATGCTGCCTCCTCCTTCTCTCCTCTCTAAAAGACAAATGACAATTAAGGCGAAATAAGTCGATAAATTAATCAAAATTATGTAAAAAGAAGAACAATTTATCGTTATATACAATTCTGATAATAATTTATAATAAATGCATACTTATTTCTTTTAATGAAGGGGTTCACAGTGCATGGCATCTCCTCTGCTTGTCTCCTCTGGTCTTTGTCTTGTTTGTCCTCGTGTCATCTCATTTCTTTACTCTAAGAGACAAATGGGAGACAGTGAAAGTAATAGTTAATAAACAACTTAAGCCCAAGAGGAACTATTTATCTGTAAAGGAATTCTGATAATAACAACGAATAAAATTTATACTTATCTTTTTTAAATGAGAGTTTACAGGGCACGCTGCCTCCTCCTTCTCTCCTCTCTAAAAGACACATGACAAATAAGGCGAAATAACAATTAATAACTTCATCAAAATTATGTAAAAAGAGGAACAATTTATCGTTATATACAATTCTGATAATAATTTATAATAAATGCATACTTATCTTTTTTAATGAAGGGGTTCACAGTGCATGGCATCTCCTCTGCTTGTCTCCTCTGGTCTTTGTCTTGTTTGTCCTCGTGTCATCTCATCTCTTTACTCTAAGAGACAAATGGGAGACAGTGAAAGTAATAGTTAATAAACAACTTAAGCCCAAGAGGAACTATTTATCTGTAAAGGAATTCTGATAATAACAACGAATAAAATTTATACTTATCTTTTTTTAAATGAGAGTTTACAGGGGACGCTGCTTCCTCCCTTCTCTCCTCTCTAAAAGACACATGACAAATAAGGCGAAATAACAAATAATAACTTCATCAAAATCATGTAAAAAGAAGAACAATTTATCGTTATATACAATTCTGATAATGATTTATAATAATTGCATACTTATCTTTTTAATGAGGGGGTTCACAGTGCATGGCATCTCCTCTGCTTGTCTCCTCTGGTCTTTATCTTGTTTCTCCTCTCGCATTCCTAAAATAACATAGATGAAACTGAAGACTTATCTTTTTTTTAAATATAGAGAATTCACAATTTATGCAGTCTCCTTGTTTCCTTGTCTCATCTGGACTCCTCTTGTTAAAAGACAAATGGCAGGTAAGGGGCAATAAAAGTTAATACCTCCAGATATTTTTGATTATTTTGGAACATAACTTTAGAAACGTCACTACTCTTTGACATAGTCTGTCAACACAAAATGGACATTACAAGCCTTTATTACAATGAAAGTAAATGTAAGAAAACGTATGTAGAAGGGCTACCACACTATAAACACAATATATTTTAACCTTTAGATGCTTTTTCAAGGAATACTTACCAATTTGTTCATTCTTGGTGAGGTTCAAATCAAAGTCAAAATCCTTTATAAGTAAAGACATCTTGGTGTCCCAGATTTTGATCCTTGATGAACAGGTACATGTTTTCCACTCTGTCCACCTCTGGCTGGTCTGGATAGCTGGGAGAAATTGCAGGTGGGGTTAATATCTTCACTGGCCCCTGTCTTGCTGATCCTGTCTTCTCCTGCCTCTTCTATCAGGCTGTTCTTCCTTGTTGAACTGCCTCTCATTGGTGGATCAGTAGTTTTTCTTGCTCTGACTCTGTCCCTGCAGGTGTTTTGATAGGTCTTCTCATTCCTAGCTTAAACTTGAATCTGAAGCTCGTGATGATGAGTCAGCTCCATTAAATAAAGTTGCATGTGCTTCTAGCTCAAGAAAACACATTCAACTTTATTTACAGACATCCATCGTAAGTGCTTTTGCTGTTCAAGTCTTCAGGGAGACTGCTGTCTGTCCCAACACATATTGGGTAGGAGGTGAGCTAAACCCTGAACAGGGCACAGGCAATTTAGTGTTTCCAATTCATCCTGTTTGGGGGGGAAAAAAAAAATAAAATTTCTTTCAAGGGAGCTCCTATCTCAAGAGTTCCTGGCAGCTCCCTCATGTTTTCCACCATATCAGACACAGGCCAGCATAAAGAAATAAAGAAAGGTGCGAGACGCACCAAAAACACTGACCTGTGTACCATGATGAAACAAACTATTTACAAATGTACAATAATAACTCCTCAGCCAACCATATCCATGGTGCAGCATGTCTGCATGGGCCCCGGTGCAAGACGCTACCTGGGTGCTCTCTAGCCGTGCCAGATGCACAGGCCACAAGGGACAGACCAAAAGCTGCAGCAGTGCAAATGTGGTCAAAGCACCAAAGAACCTCTGGGAGCTGCTTAAAGTCCTGGTTGGTGCATGAGAACTGGTGGATTGTTGGACCATCCCATCACACTCTCAAGCGCTTCTTTGGTGGAGACAGGCTGCTGCTGCTGCTGCTCTCTTCCTCTGTATCCTTCCGCTTCCCCTGTTTCAGAGTCTTTGCGCACTTTGTCGACACCTTATTAAACCGACAGAGGACTGACATGAGAAGGTGTCCGTCTGCAGTGTAGTCGGTCACTCTCCAGCAGTTGGTCAGCTCAGCGCTTTCAGTGCGGTACACAGTGGAGATGACTCTGGTGACAGTGCTGCCATCAAACTCCAAGCTGCGGACACAGTTCCTGCGGTCGGCCTTCAGCGCTTCTATCTCCGTCTTCTCAGGAAGAACTGGAGTCAGTATATTTGGAGGAGGAGAACTGGAGCCTGCAGTGGGCACCACCAGACTTGCTGGTTCTTCGGTTAGAGGAGATGGTGGGGCATTCTCCCTCTGGCTGTGCCTGCTATGAGGAAAGGGCGTGAACATCAGGCGCGAGATGTACAATCCTTTCACTGGGATTAAAGGGAAGTCCTTAGAACCTGTCACGAGGCTGTGGTACAGGCTGGGTATGGACTCGTAAATGGAGTCGATGTTTGATCTGCTCAGAGGACGGTTCCTCAGGTTTGTAGCGATTATCTGAAGGATTTGCATTGGCCTCACCAGATGACCTAAATGGAAAGAAAAAAACCAAACAAAAAACATTAGTCACATTAGTCATGACATGATCTGACTAATAAAAGTCTGGATTAAAATGTGGAGATAACTGTGCAGTTCTGACTTTAAAACAGTTTCAAACAAACTCTGCTGTTACATTTTGGCATTCTGTACTAGTGAAATAAGAATAAAAAGGATTTAAATATTCTTCAATTTCACTGCTTCTCTTCAATGTTACAGATTGTTTCCAACATTTTTTGTTGGTTTTATTTCAATTAAGACCTTAAGCAGGTGAAAGCAAAAATGTACGTTTGTAGCGCATTTAAGTTGACTGGTGTGCTGTGCAAACACTGAGGAGTGATTACGGACTAAGCTTCACGTTTCAAGGAGGTTGTAACTGCTTCAAACTGTTATAAATGAATACAAACCATATCGTGTTCACGGCTCATACACTTCCATGATTTATTACCTCCCTCGTTACATCAAGGTCGGACGATAGGTAACAATATCATCTAAGTCCCGAGATGATGTTGTTATTTTATGTGCGCAATATAATGACTTACCCGCCTATTATCGGTCACTGCGCACTAGATAAAGTATATAATCTCCGAGGGCTCTGTACTTTTCAAAGTAATGTATATAACCTTTCTCATTTTCAAATGTGTAAACTCAACAGCACCGATCTACAGGTGACTGAAGAACTTTAAATCCAGATCCGACAATTAAGTCATAAATTCTTTCAATGAACGATCATGTTTCCACTCAGGTATGAATAAACTTGCACTTGTACAGGTCTTGGATTTGTGAATTTGATGCTGTAATCAAAATTAAAACATGCAAACTCAACCATCCACGTACAAGAAGCGGGGCCCCAGGTTGAGCACACCGACGTCAGACGTTGATCTCTGGATCGTTCTGATTTTTGACGTCGTCTCCATGGCGAGTGGAACATATACAACTTTTAGCATCTCTTAAAAAATGGCCCGGGCGCCATCTTTGTCCTATACTTTCAATGTTAACTGGACGAAACTTGTGCAACCCCTCAGAAGGGATGTGTTTCTCAAACATTGCATTAATATTCATACATTTCCACCAGTGACATATACACTCGTGAAATTCCATCGTCTGTAATAATTTGACACCAAAATAACACGTGTAAGTCAGGTGTAATGGTTAATGGTCGTCTTAAATGTGGTCTACTGTGTTTTACCATAGCGTCTATCAAGCGAACAGCAGATGCCTAAGGTCAGCAGGTGTTTCTCACGGCGTAAACCAGTTGAGGCCATTTTGCCACTTCCACAGCTGGTTCCTGAAGATGTCCACAGGTCAAAGGCTGTTTTATTAAGTGAGGGTTGTCACAGTCTTCGCAACAAGGCAGCACTTGGCTTCAAGGTTGAAGAGTTTCACTTCACAAGAGTTCTGCTTCTGTCAGCGCTCAGGTGGAGAATGGATATAGAACTGTGGGCTCTGCTTTTATAGAGACAGCTCAACACGTCACTCATCACCATGACTTCAGTGTACTTACAGAAACCAAATGTTAAATATTACATTTTATTATTATCTGTTTTATGCAAAGCTAAACCTTACCTGTATACATTTAATAATAATGATAATAATTTTAAAATATATTTAACTGAAATGGTTAATTGCTTATTTTCAGTAGTAACAACTTGTCTAATGTTACTGTGAAGGATTTATAGTCCTTCATATTTTCAGGAAATAAAAGCTTGTTTTCTGCATTTTTTTCAGCAACAGATATTCAGTGTACTTACAGAAACCAAATTAAAAATTTTCTTATTATCTGTTTTATGCAAAGCTAAACGTTACCTGTATACATTTAATAATAATAATAATAATAATAATAATAATAATAATAATAATATTGTTAGGGTAGAAAGGCCTTTAGGTGAGTAACAAAGAACAACAATAAGTCTATGAAGATTAAAATGATTTATTACAGAATATCAAGTCGAATTAAAGAGAACAACCATCAGTATTCAGCAATGATCATCAGACAGAGACAAGAGTCTATCTATTCGGCCGAATAGGGTGCAGCACTCTTTCCACCACTGAGGTTTCAGAGTCTGCACACGTGCCAACTATAAGACAAATCCTTATATACAGTGATGGTCACGTAGCCGTTGTCGTCAGCACGAATAAACAGGTTAAATTCCACACTCTGTCCTCGAATCTGCACAAATGTACAGCCGGTTCAGACCAGCATTTATTTGTTATAATCAGTATATACGGTTCATTCAAACAATCCTAAGTTCAGAGAACATAGCATCCCTTTACATTAAAAGAACATAGTTCAACAGGTTTAATCAATGATAAGTAGCAATGAATAAAAAAAGAAATAAAACATTTCCCATTACAAATATAATATATGATATAATAATATATGATAATAATATATAATAATAATAATAATCATCATCATTTTAAAATATATTTAACTGAAATGGTTAATTGCTTATTTTCAGTAGTAACAACTTGTCTAATGTTACTGTGAAGGATTTATAGTCCTTCATATTTTCAGGAAATAAAAGCTTGTTTTCTGCATTTTTTCAGCAACAGATATTCAGTGTATTTACATTCTGTAACTGAATGTTTTCACTATATGAGTGGTGGAGGCTCCCATTCCTGCATCTAATTCAGACTCCTCACACGTAGAAGGGATTCGCAGGAAAGGATGGATGGATTCCTGCGTTACTGTGTAAACAGAAGAGAGAGCTGACAAAGAAACAAGAGCGCATTTTGTTTGTTGAAACTATTTTCCCAGAACAAAATACAAAAATATTTTTTAGCTTTTATGTAAGGTCTGTAACAGTGATTCATTATCAGCCTAAAAAGGTATAAAATTATCATTTTACACCCTGTATACTGTAAATGTTACACAGTTTGGCTGAGCACCTTTAAACTTGATCCCCCTTTTTTCCAGTTGTTTGTTTTTCATATATCATAACTTTTATACCTTCATCAACTTGTTCTTGTTGGGACCAGGCATGGGACACATAAACAAGTTGCCAGTTTGTCACTATTTTACTTTTATTTAAAAACGCTGTTTAATGTAGTTTTAGTCTTGCAAATAATTCTTTTATTTTCCATTCAGTTTTGAGAAAATATCCAGCTGAGATGATATTAGTGCTGTAAAAAAAACACAGTGTGTTCAAGAACGCAGCCACTTAACAGAATAAAATCATTTCCGTCTGGTTTACTGATGTAGGCAATGAGGTTGGTACATTTTGACACCACTTACTCAACTCAGGAGCTCTTTGAGGAATTCCTATATCATCATTTTCAGTGTCAAACCAGGTCATAAACATTTAGCAAGCACTTTTATCAAATAATGCATAAACTTTGTGTCTTTCTTTCTTTCTCATTAATTACACATTTTTTAAACCTTTGAAGGCTGTATTCAGGTCCCAATCTCCCCTGGAAATGAGTTTGAATCCCACTTGTCCTGATGATCTTCAGGACAGCAAACGGTCTCTGATGATGCTGCTGCTGCAGCAGATGAGGTGGACATCTAGGGCCGCTTGTCCTCACTGGAAATGGATAAAGACAGACAAAGAGGATACCAGTTAATAACCTCAGCAACCCAACAGGTGAAGTATTCAACTATATATGAATTTTAAATAATAGCCTGAAATAAATGTATACTCGTAAAATCTTTTTAAATCAGAAGGTTCACTCAGCCTGCTGTTTCCATCTTCCTTCAACTCCTCTCGTCCTTCTAGAAGACAAATGACAGATAAGGGGAAATAACATTAAATAATTTCATCAAAATTATGTAAAAAGAAAAATTATTTATCATTATATACATTTTGATGAGGACATACAATAAATGCATAGTTATCTTTTTAGTTGAGAGGGTTCAAAGCGGATGCTGTCTCGTCTAGTCGAGACAAGGGGCAGAAGGAAGGTAATAGTAAACCGTCTGGTTTATTTTTTGATGTGGGAAATGAGGTTGGTACATTTGGACACAACTTACTCAACTCATGAGCTCTTTGTGGAGTTTTTGTATCATTATTTTCAGTGTCCGAGCCTGAAGAAGAAAGGGGTTGGGGTTGGGGGGGTCCAAGCGCTTATGGCAGTCCTTTTATTTATTCACGCTTGACAACAATAATAATAACATTAACTCTAACTCTGTGGAGCTACTCATGCCATTGGCCACTAGCTAACGTCTTCTTCTGGGAGATGTTTTACTTCCCTTCCACTCATCATCACACCACCATTATCTCATTCTCTTTAGATGCTCATTTGTGTGTCGAGTTGTGTGTAAACCCTCCATCCTCCCTTCTCATTGCCAGATCTTTTATCGTTTAACTGTTAAAGATGAAGCTATTGACGCTAAAAAAGTATATACCATATAAAAAAAACTTGATTAAAAAAATCTGTGTGAATGAAGATGACCTTTGAAGATTTAGTGACGGACACTTTTTCCCGTCCTTTTTTGATGTTGTTGTTGTAGTAGTTGTTGTTGTTGTCTTTTCTTTTCTCTCTTGTGTAATTTTTTCGAGGGAAGGGGATTAGACCTAATGGGAGGGGGTTAAGCGGGATCTCAGGGTCCAATCATATCATGTCTTTTATTTGTTTCATTGAGATTCAATGTTGTCTGTTTTAAACATTTTTTATTATGTGTTCTATCCTTCAGATCAGCCTGTAGTTTGTCGTAAGTTTTTTTCTTTTTTTTTTTTGGTATGACTGGATCAAATGCTTAAACACACACATACAGTGGCTTATTATCCAGGTCTGAAAATTTTACCGTATTGTATATGGAAATAAATTTGATCACTTTACATCTACTGAACAGGTGGAAATAGCACAAAAGCTTTGTTTACCAGTCACATAAATACTTTTGCTTTATTCAACTAGCCTACAAATAGGCCTACACATTTCATGCAATTTAGTTTTTGTGTGACATGAGTAATATCATCACTGTACATAATATTTAATACCAACCAAAGTCTTTACAGGAATAGTCTGACATTTTAGGAAATACGCATATTTGCGTTCTTGTTGTGAGGTGAGAAGATCGATACTACTCTGATGTCTGTATGCTAAATATGTAGCATGAGCTAGTTAGCGTAGCGTAGCTTAATGACTGGAAATCCAGGGAAGCAGCTAGCCTGGATCTGTCCAATGATAACAAAATCTGCCTACCGGCACCTCTAAAGTTCACTAATTCTAATAACACATCTTATTTGTTCAAACCGTACAAAAACCTATGTGTAAAAAAAAAAAAAAATACCATTTTCCGTTTTACAGGAGAATGGCCAAGAAATGGACTGGCTCATAACTCCTGGCCAAATGACAGTTTTGCACGAATTAAAGGAACAAGATGTAACGTGTCATTAGGATTAGTGAGCTGTAGATGTACTGGTAGGCAGACTTGGGTATACGCAGACTAGCTGTTTCCCTTTATGCTAAGCTCCCAAAATATCAGACTATTCCTTTAAATTGGGTAAAAACAAATTAAAGTCTAAGGAGATTGAAAGTTTAAAGGTGTGTAGGAAACTCTCAGATAAGCCTACTGCACACCCATATGCTGTCATAAAATGACAAGATCCAATGCTGTCACAGCACATAAAACGTCAATGTCACGCGATTCCCTGCCATTGTTTGCTCTGTCTCCTTGTGTTGTTGAGAGTCCCCCTCTTAAAGTAGTGAGACCTGTTGACAGTGTAGTTCATAAGCCTGTTGTCTTAATTCTTGCCCCCCCCCCGTTTGTAAGTGGGAATGTTTTTTAAAGAGTGGATGACCATATGAAAGCTGAAGTGATCATAGCTGGCGTGTGCGTGTGTGTGTGTGTCTAAACGTCTCTATATGTGTTTGTACACATCCGTTCTCGTAGGCCATGGTTGCTTCGTTAACAGCTGCCTCAGGATCCTAGCCTGTGCATCAGGGGGAGAAATTATTTATTTTGTTTTGTCAGATGCAAGCTGACCAACAACTGCCTCAGAAACTGGTGTTTAACAGAGTTTAAAGGGGCATTGACCAGTTATGGAGGATCTAACAGAAAAAGTAATTAAGTAGCATTATGGGAATCGTAGGTTCCAGTGATTTTGAGGCTTGACCCATACTGGGTCTAAATGTCTTGCCCACCTCTGACTCCATTTTGACCACCCCAACTTTTGAAAAACTTTAAGGGAAAATAAATTCAAATTATTTATATAGCCCCATATCATACCAGAAGTTATCTCAGGGCACCTTTCATATAGAGCAGGTATAGACCGTTTATAGTTGTATTTACAGAGACCCAGAGAGAGAGAGAGAGAGAAAGAGAGAGAGCAGGAGGAAAGAGAACATGGCACAATCCACGTTCCTAATACAGCTGTATCATAATAATAAGGCTAATAATAATGATAATAATAATAATAATCAGACTACATATAAAAATAATAATGATAATTGAAGCAGTGCGTGTTGAGCAGGAGAGAGGAGAGAGATGAGAATGGACAAATCTACAGGAGAGAGAAGAGGTCAAGTTAGTAACGAGCATTGATGGGATATGAATGTGTAAAGATGGAGAGGGAGGAGGAGAGAGAGGAGCTCGGGGCATCATGGGAAGTCACCTGGCAACCTAGGCCTAATTAATGACAAGGTTAAGGTTTAATTACAGCTACTTTAAAGGACTGCAGTACATAGCTAGTTAATAAAGACAGGTTGATTATATCTAGTAAAGAGGTGCTAACTAGAGGTAAAACTTCCTTAGTTGGGAAGGGGTCTAAGAGGTTGATGGTTTAGATGAAGACGTTGTTGAAGGTGGTTGGCGAAGGTCGATGGGAGAGAAACTGTCTGTATCGGGTTTTAAAGCTGTTTCTAAGGTTCCTGTGTTTGAAGATAAATCCATGCCGGTTGAGGGGGCAGGAGGTGGTGAATTTTGTCTCTAATAGTTAGAATTTTATCATTAAAGAATTTCATGAAATCGTCACTACTGAGAGCGGTAGGAATACATTCAGCAATAGAGCTATGACTCTCTCTCAGCCTGGCTACAGTGCTGAAAAGAAACCTAGGGTTGTTTTTTATTTTCCTCCATTAAAGATGAGTAATTGGCTGCTCTGGCATTACAGAGGGCCTTACTTATATGTTTTAAGACTATCATGCCAGGCTAAGCAGGATTCGTCCAGTTCCTTTCAAGTTTTCGCGTACTATGCTTTAATATGCGGGTTTGGGAGTTAAACCATGGGGGCAATAGAGTTGAGTGTAATTCTCATTGAGCCAGCAGCACTACTAACAAGTAGAAACAGTTCGGAGGGACTACAGTTAGCATAGGAGTCCTCCATTAGATTTAATAATACAGCTTTAGATGGGAGCGATTTAATCACATTTAATTCTCCTATTTTGTTGTACTTTTGTGGTCTTAATTTTTATTAGGTTTGTCTGTATACCTCCCTTTCTGTTTATTTCTGAGTTCATTAATTTAGGTGGTGGTGCTGAGGGGGGGGCAGTGTCTATTGGGTTTTGGGAAAAATAAACATTTCTACTTTATTTGCTACCTTTTTCATGTAGTTATAATCAAGAAAAACCTTTTTTTTCCTTGCAAAACCCCTTTATCTTCTTGGAAAACTGTATTGTTAATGGTTGTAGTGTACTCCAAAATAAATATCATTAAACATCACTAAACAAACCACAGAAATAACATGTTTAACATTCTGATTTTCTTCTGTCATATACAGATTTTCTCCATTATTGATTTCCAAATGGTTTACATTTTTCGTTGTATCATGGCCAAAGATCCTACATGAAGTACAAGCAAGATGCTCTGGAAAGGCTGTTTTAGTCCTTGTTTGTGCCTGAACATTTTCCAGAATATGAATCTACTGAGATAGAATGTTTTTAGCACTTCCTTTACCTTTGGACTTTGAGTCATGATAGGCTCCTATTGAAACTACGGGCTGATGTCTTTGCTCATTTGTTCTTCAATTGTAAACCTCTTCACTGCTGCACTTTGTCCAAAGAATATCAATTATGTCTTGATCTGTTTCATTGGATTTATAGTTTTCTCAGACTAAATTGATTCATCTACCAGTGAATAATTATTTAATCATGAACCCACTCCTCCGCTGTCCTGCCATGTGATCACCAGAAGCTCACGCCTACTTTCAACTGTACAATTCAATTGTGTCATCTTAAGTGGTTTTAAGAGGCGGGGGTTTGTGTGTGTCTTGGTAGGGTAGGAGTGTGTGTGTGGCAGCCTTCACACCAAACCCCTTCTCCTCATACTTTATCAATAATTCACCTGCCCCACTGAAGGAAGGGTGACAGCAGGTGAGGTAGCTGCAGGGGGGCCCGCCTCCACCATCGTCTAACATTTAAACAGGAGTCAGGCAAATTATGATGCAGGCGCATGAATTGATCGACAAGAGGCTGTACCACTCTATATTTTATTGCCAAGGAGAAAATCTTGTTTAATGTAAATTCCGTTTCACCCAGCTGGTGGGTAACATCATCCATCAGCCAAAGCTTTTTTTTTTTTAAATAAAAGAATCTGGATGAGGTATCCAACTATGCTGCCCTCTAAAGCCAGAACACAGTAACCACATCTTTGGTCAAAATTACAATCAAGACCAGGATATGACTTTTTTGCTTCGGTTAGTAGAGTAGCATTAACTGTTGTGTCTGTCTCAGCTTCTAACCCTGGTGGAATTTACTTGACTTAATGTGATTAAACTAACAGTTACATTTCAATCATATATTCAAATGTATTCAATTTGAATTTATGAACCTGGCTTGTAAGTTGAAACAGACGAGAGAGCTGAAAGTAAATGTAAGAAAATGTATGTAGAAGGGGCTACCACACTATAAACACAATATATTTTAACTTTTAGATGCTTTTTCAAGGAATACTTACCAATTTCTTCATTCTTGGTGAGGTTTCAAATCAAAGTCAAAATCCTTTATAAGTAAAGACATCTTGGTGTCCCAGATTCTTATCCTTGATGAACAGGTACATGTTTTCCACTCTGTCCACCTCTGGCTGGTCTGGATAGCTGGGAGAAATTGTAGGTGGGGTTAATATCTTCACTGGCCCCTGTCTTGCTGATCCTGTCTTTTCCTGCCTCTTCTATCAGGCTGTTCTTCCTTGTTGAACTGCCTCTGATTGGTGGATCAGTAGTATTTCTTGCTCTGACTCTGTCCCTGCAGCTGTTTTAATAGGTCTTCTCATTCCTATCTTAAACTTGAATCTGAAGCTTGTGATGATGAGTCAAGTTGCATGTGCTTCTAGCTCAAGAAAACACATTCAACTTTATTTTCAGACATCCATCGTAAGTGCTTTTGCTGTTCAAGTCTTCAGGGAGACTGCTGTCTGTCCCAACACATATTGGGTAGGAGGTGAGGTAAACCCTGAACAGGGCACAGGCAATTTAGTGTTTCCAATTCATCCTGTTTGGGGGGGGGATCTCTTTCAAGAGAGCCCCTATCTCAAAAGTTCTTGGCAGCTCCCTCATGCTTTCCACCATACCAGACACACAGGCCAGCATAAAGAAATAAAGAAAGGTGTGAGACGCACCAAAAACACTGACCTGTGTACCAGGATGAAACAAACTATTTACAAATCCACAATAATAACTCCTCAGCCAACCATATTCATGGTGCAGCATGTCTGCATGGGCCCCGGTGCAAGACGCTACCTGGGTGCTCTCTAGCCGTGCCAGATGCACAGGCCACAAGGGACAGACCAAAAGCTGCAGCAGTGCAAATGTGGTCAAAGCACCAAAGAACCTCTGGGAGCTGCTTAATGTCCTGGTGTCTCAGGATCCTAGCCTGTGTATCAGGGGGAGAAATTATTTATTTTGTTTTGTCAGATGCAAGCTGACCAACAACTGCCTCAGAAACTGGTGTTTAACAGAGTTTAAAGGGGCATTGGCCAGTTATGGAGGATCTAACAGAAAAAGTAATTAAGTAGCATTATGGGAATCGTAGGTTCCAGTGATTTTGAGTCTTGACCCATACTGGGTCTAAATGTCTTGCCCACCTCTGACTCCATTTTGACCACCCCAACTTTTGAAAAACTTTAAGGGAAAATAAATTCAAATTATTTATATAGCCCCACATCATACCAGAAGTTATCTCAGGGCACCTTTCATATAGAGCAGGTATAGACCGTTTATAGTTGTATTTACAGAGACCCAGAGAGAGAGAGAGAGAGCAGGAGGAAAGAGAACATGGCACAATCCACGTTCCTAATACAGCTGTATCATAATAATAAGACTAATAATAATGATAATAATAATAATAATCAGACTACATATAAAAATAATAATGATAATTGAAGCAGTGCGTGTTGAGCAGGAGAGAGGAGGAGAGCGATGAGAATGGACAAATCTACAGGAGAGAAGAAGTCAAGTTAGTAACGAGCATTGATGGGATATGAATGTGTAAAGATGGAGAGGGAGGAGGAGAGAGGAGCTCGGGGCATCATGAGAAGTCACCTGGCAACCTAGGCCTAATTATTGACAAGGTTAAGGTTTAATTACAGCTACTTTAAAGGACTGCAGTACATAGCTAGTTAATAAAGACAGATTGATTATATCTAGTAAAGAGGTGCCAACTAGAGGTAAAACTTCCTTAGTTGGGAAAGGGGTCTAAGAGGTTGATGGTTTAGATGAAGACGTTGTTGAAGGTGGTTGGCGAAGGTCGATGGGAGAGAAACTGTCTAAGTATGTATCGGGTTTTAAAGCTGTTTCTAAGGTTCCTGTGTTTGAAGATAAATCCATGCCGGTTGAGGGGGCAGGAGGTGGTGAAATTTGTCTCTAATAGTTAGAATTTTATCATTAAAGAATTTCATGAAATCGTCACTACTGAGAGCGGTAGGAATACATTCAGCAATAGAGCTATGACTCTCTCTCAGCCTGGCTACAGTGCTGAAAAGAAACCTAGGGTTGTTTTTTATTTTCCTCCATTAAAGATGAGTAATAGGCTGCTCTGGCATTACAGAGAGCCTTACTTATATGTTTTAAGACTATCATGCCAGGCTAAGCAGGATTCGTCCAGTTCCTTTCAAGTTTTCGCGTACTATGCTTTAATATGCGGGTTTGGGAGTTAAACCATGGGGGCAATAGAGTTGAGTGTAATTCTCATTGAGCCAGCAGCACTACCAACAAGTAGAAACAGTTCGGAGGGACTACAGTTAGCATAGGAGTCCTCCATTAGATTTAATAATACAGCTTTAGATGGGAGCGATCTAATGTTTAAGAGTCCACATTTAATTCTCCTATTTTGTTGTACTTTTGTGGTCTTAATTATTATTAGGTTTGTCTGTATACCTCCCTTTCTGTTTATTTCTGAGTTCATTAATTTAGGTGGTGGTGCTGAGGGGGGGCAGTGTCTATTGGGTTTTGGGAAAAATAAACATTTCTACTTTATTTGCTACCTTTTTCATGTAGTAATAATCAAGAAAAACCTTTTTTTTCCTTGCAAAACCCCTTTATCTTCTTGGAAAACTGTATTGTTAATGGTTGTAGTGTACTCCAAAATAAATATCATTAAACATCACTAAACAAACCACAGAAATAACATGTTTAACATTCTGATTTTCTTCTGTCATATACAGATTTTCTCCATTATTGATTTCCAAATGGTTTACATTTTTCGTTGTATCATGGCCAAAGATCCTACATGAAGTACAAGCAAGATGCTCTGGAAAGGCTGTTTTTAGTCCTTGTTTGTGCCTGAACATTTTCCAGAATATGAATCTACTGAGATAGAATGTTTTAGCACTTCCTTTACCTTTGGACTTTGAGTCATGATAGGCTCCTATTGAAACTACGGGCTGATGTCTTTGCTCATTTGTTCTTCAATTGTAAACCTCTTCACTGCTGCACTTTGTCCAAAGAATATCAATTATGTCTTGATCTGTTTCATTGGATTTATAGTTTTCTCAGACTAAATTGATTCATCTACCAGTGAATAATTATTTAATCATGAACCCACTCCTCCGCTGTCCTGCCATGTGATCACCAGAAGCTCACGCCTACTTTCAACTGTACAATTCAATTGTGTCATCTTAAGTGGTTTTTTAAGGCGGGGGTTTGTGTGTGTCTTGGTAGGGTAGGGTGTGTGTGTGGCAGCCTTCACACCAAACCCCGTCTCCTCATACTTTATCAATAATTCACCTGCCCCACTGAAGGAAGGGTGACAGCAGGTGAGGTAGCTGCAGGGCCCCGCCTCCACCATCGTCTAACATTTAAACAGGAGTCAGGCAAATTATGATGCAGGCGCATGAATTGATCGAAAAGAGGCTGTACCACTCTATATTTTATTGCCAAGGAGAAAATCTTGTTTAATGTAAATTCCGTTTCACCCAGCTGGTGGGTAACATCATCCATCAGCCAAAGCTTCTTTTTTTTTTTTAAATAAAAGAATCTGGATGAGGTATCCAACTATGCTGCCCTCTAAAGCCAGAACACAGTAACCACATCTTTGGTCAAAATTACAATCAAGACCAGGATATGACTTTTTTGCTTCGGTTAGTAGAGTAGCATTAACTGTTGTGTCTGTCTCAGCTTCTAACCCTGGTGGAATTTACTTGACTTAATGTGATTAAACTAACAGTTACATTTCAATCACATATTCAAATGTATTCAATTTGAATTTATAAACCTGGCTTGTAAGTTGAAACAGACGAGAGAGCTGACAAAGAAACGAGAACATTTCGTTTGTTGAAACTTTTTTCCCAGAACAAAATACAAAATTATTTTTTAGCTTTTATGTAAGGTCTGTGGCAGTGATTCATTATCATTCTAAAAAGGTCAAAACTCATATTTAAACCTTGTATACTGTAAATGTCTACAGGGTGTAAAATGACAGATTTTGATCCTTAATGAACAGGTACATGTTTTCCACTCTGTCCACCTCTGGCTGGTCTGGATAGCTGGGAGAAATTGTAGGTGGGGTTAATATCTTCACTGGCCCCTGTCTTGCTGATCCTGTCTTTTCCTGCCTCTTCTATCAGGCTGTTCTTCCTTGTTGAACTGCCTCTGATTGGTGGATCAGTAGTATTTCTTGCTCTGACTCTGTCCCTGCAGCTGTTTTGATAGGTCTTCTCATTCCTATCTTAAACTTGAATCTGAAGCTTGTGATGATGAGTCAAGTTGCATGTGCTTCTAGCTCAAGAAAACACATTCAACTTTATTTACACACATCCATCGTAAGGGCTTTTGCTGTTCAAGTCTTCAGGGGGACTGCTGTCTGTCCCAACACATATTGGGTAGGAGGTGAGCTAAACCCTGAACAGGGCACAGGCAATTTAGTGTTTCCAATTCATCCTGTTTGGGGGGGAAAAAAAAAAATTTTCTTTCAAGGGAGCTCCTATCTCAAGAGTTCCTGGAAGCTCCCTCATGTTTTCCACCATATCAGACACACAGGCCAGCATAAAGAAATAAAGAAAGGTGCGAGACGCACCAAAAACACTGACCTGTGTACCATGATGAAAATAACTATTTACAAATGTACAATAATAACTCCTCAGCCAACCATATCCATGGTGCAGCATGTCTGCATGGGCCCCGGTGCAAGAGGCTACCTGGGTGCTCTCTAGCCGTGCCAGATGCACAGGCCACGAGGGACAGACCAAAAGCTGCAGCAGTGCAAATGTGGTCAAAGCACCAAAGAACCTCTGGGAGCTGCTTAATGTCCTGGTTGGTGCATGAGAACTGGTGGATTGTCTGACCATCCCATCACACTCTCAAGCGCTTCTTTGGTGGAGACAGGCTGCTGCTGCTGCTGCTGCTCTCTTCCTCTGTATCCTTCCTCTTCCCCTGTTTCGGAGTCTTTGCGCACTTTGTCGACACCTTGGTAAACCGACAGAGGACTGACATGAGAAGGTGTCCGTCTGCAGTGTAGTCGGTCACTCTCCAGCAGTTGGTCAGCTCAGCGCTTTCAGTGCGGTACACAGTGGAGATGACTCTGGTGACAGTGCTGCCATCAAACTCCAAGCTGCGGACACAGTTCCTGCGGTCGGCCTTCAGCGCTTCAATCTCTGTCTTCTCAGGAAGAACTGTAGTCAGTATATTTGGAGGAGGAGAACTGGAGCCTGCAGTGGGCACCATTAGACCTACTGGTTCTTCCGTTAGAGGAGATGGTGGGGTATTCTCCCTCTGGCTCTGCCTGCTATGAGGAAAGGGCGTGAACATCAGGCGCGAGCTGTACAATCCTTTCACTGGGATTAAAGGGAAGTCCTTAGAACCTGTCACGAGGCTGTGGTACAGGCTGGGTATGGACTCGTAAATGGAGTCGATGTTTGATCTGCTCAGAGGACGGTTCCTCAGGTTTGTAGAGATTATCTGAAGGATTTGCGTTGGCCTCACCAGACGACCTAAAAGGAAAGAAAAAACCAAACAAAAACATTAGTCACATTAGTCATGACATGATCCGACTAATTAAAGTCTGGATTAAAATGTGGAGATAACTGTGCAGTTCTGACTTTAAAACAGTTTCAAACAGACTCTGCTGTTACATTTTGGCATTCTGTACTAGTGAAATAAGAATAAAAAGGATTTAAATATTCTTCAATTTTACTGCTTCTCTTCAATGTTACAGATTGTTTCCAACATCATTTGTTGGTTTTATTTGAATTAAAAACTTTGTCTAGTCGAGACAAGGGGCAGGAGGAAGTTAATAGTATTAAGAAGGCAATAGTTAATAAACAACTGCAGCACCAGAGGAACTATTTATCTGTACAGAAATTCTGATAATAACAAAGAATAAATGTATACTTAGCTTTTTTTAAAATGAGAGTTTACAGGGCATGCTGCCTCCTCCCTTCTCTCCTCTCTAAAAGATACATGACAGATAAGGGGAAATAAAACTTAATAACTTCATCGAAAATGATGTGAAAACAAGAATTATTTATGATAATAGAAATTTGATGATGACGTATTATTGATGTATGCTTATGTTTTTAGGTGAGAGGGTTCACAGTGCATGCCGTCCTGTCTCCTCGCCCCTTGTCTTGTCTAGTCGAGACTAGGGGCAGAAGAACAGTAATAGTATTAAGAAGGTAATAGTTAATAAACAACTTCAGCAGCAAGAAGAACTTTTCATCTGTACAGGAATTCTGGTAATATCATAGAACAAAATGAATACTTATCTTTTGTTTTTTCAAATAGAGGGTTCACAATTTATGCAGTCTCCTTGTTTCCTTGTCTCATCTGGACTCCTCTGTATCCCTCCTGTGTTTTACCATAGCGTTTATCAAGCGAATAGCAGATGCCTAAGGTCAGCAGGTGTTTCTCACGGCGTAAATCAGTGGAGGCCATTTTTGCCACTTCCACAGCTGGTTCCTGAAGATGTCCACAGGTCAAAGGCTGTTTTATTAAGTGAGGGTTTTCACAGTCTTCGCAACAAGACAGCACTTGGCTTCAAGGTTGAAGAGTTTCACTTCACAAGAGTTCTGCTTCTGTCAGCGCTCAGGTGGAGAATGGATATAGAATTGTGGGCTCTGCTTTTATAGAGACAGCTCAACACGTCACTCATCACCATGACTTCAGTGTACTTACAGAAACCAAATGTTAAATATTACATTTTATTATTATCTGTTTTATGCAAAGCTAAACCTTACCTGTATACATCTAATAATAATAATAATAATTTTAAAATATATTTAACTGAAATGGTTAATTGCTTATTTTCAGTAGTAACAACTTGTCTAATGCTACTGTGAAGGATTTATAGTCCTTCATATTTTCTGGAAATAAAAGCTTGTTTTCTGCATTTTTTTCAGCAACAGCTATTCAGTGTATTTACATTCTGTAATTAGCTGTTTTCACTATGAGTGGTGGAGGCTCCCATTCCTGCATCTAATTCAGACTCCTCACACGTAGAAGGGATTCGCAGGAAAGGATGGATGTATCCCTGCATTACTGTGTAAACAGAAGAGAGAGCTGACAAAGAAACAAGAGCACATTTTGTTTGTTGGAACTATTTTCCCAGAACAAAATGCAAAAATATTTTTTAGCCTTTATGTAAGGTCTGTGACAGTGATTCATTATCAGCCTAAAAAGGTATAAAATTATCATTTTACACCCTGTATACTGTAAATGTTACACAGTTTGGCTGAGCACCTTTAAACTTGATCCCCCTTTTTCCAGTTGGTTGTTTTTCATATATCATAACTTTTATACCTTCATCAACTTGTTCTTGTTGGGACCAGGCATGGGACATGGGCCATTTTTCACTATTTTACTTTTATTTAAAAACGCTGTTTAGTGTAGTTTCAATTTTGCTTCAACATTGTCTTGCAAATAATTCTTTCATTTTCCATTCAGTTTTGAGAAAATATCCAGCTAAGATGATATTAGTGCTGTAAAAAAAACACAGTGTGTTCAAGAACGCAGCCACTTAACAGAATAAAATCATTTCCGCCTGTTTTATTTTTTGATGCGGGCAATGAGGTTGGAACATTTTGACACCACTTACTCAACTCAGGAGCTCTTTGTGGAATTCCTATATCGTCATTTTCAGTGTCAAACCAGGTCATAAACATTTAGCAAGCACTTTTATCAAATAATGCATAAACTTTGTGTCTCTCTTTCTTTCTCATTATTTACACATTTTTTAAACCTTCGAAGGCTGCATTCAGGTCCCAGTCTCCCCTGGAGATGAGTTTGGATCCCACTTGTCCTGATGATCTTCAGGACAGCAAACTGACGATGCTGCTGCTGCAGCAGATGAGGAGGACGTCTGGGGCCGCTTGTCCTCACTGGAAATGGATAAAGACAGACAAAGAGGACAACAGTTAATAACCTCAGCAACCCAACAGGAGAAGTATTCAACTATATATGAATTTTAAATAATAGCATGAAATAAATTTATACTTACCTTTTTAAATCAGAGGGTTCACTCAGCCTGCCTGCTTACAGGGCATGCTGCCTCCTCCCTTCTCTCCTCTCTAAAAGACAAATGACAATTAAGGCGAAATAAGTCGATAAATTAATCAAAATTATGTAAAAAGAAGAACAATTTATCGTTATATACAATTCTGATAATAATTTATAATAAATGCATACTTATTTCTTTTAATGAAGGGGTTCACAGTGCATGGCATCTCCTCTGCTTGTCTCCTCTGGTCTTTGTCTTGTTTGTCCTCGTGTCATCTCATTTCTTTACTCTAAGAGACAAATGGGAGACAGTGAAAGTAATAGTTAATAAACAACTTAAGCCCAAGAGGAACTATTTATCTGTAAAGGAATTCTGATAATAACAACGAATAAAATTTATACTTATCTTTTTTTAAATGAGAGTTTACAGGGCACGCTGCCTCCTCCCTTCTCTCCTCTCTAAAAGACACATGACAAATAAGGCGAAATAACAATTAATAACTTCATCAAAATTATGTAAAAAGAGGAACAATTTATCGTTATATACAATTCTGATAATAATTTATAATAAATGCATACTTATCTTTTTTAATGAAGGGGTTCACAGTGCATGGCATCTCCTCTGCTTGTCTCCTCTGGTCTTTGTCTTGTTTGTCCTCGTGTCATCTCATCTCTTTACTCTAAGAGACAAATGGGAGACAGTGAAAGTAATAGTTAATAAACAACTTAAGCCCAAGAGGAACTATTTATCTGTAAAGGAATTCTGATAATAACAACGAATAAAATTTATACTTATCTTTTTTTAAATGAGAGTTTACAGGGGACGCTGCTTCCTCCCTTCTCTCCTCTCTAAAAGACACATGACAAATAAGGCGAAATAACAAATAATAACTTCATCAAAATCATGTAAAAAGAAGAACAATTTATCGTTATATACAATTCTGATAATGATTTATAATAATTGCATACTTATCTTTTTTAATGAGGGGGTTCACAGTGCATGGCATCTCCTCTGCTTGTCTCCTCTGGTCTTTATCTTGTTTCTCCTCTCGCATTCCTAAAATAACATAGATGAAACTGAAGACTTATCTTTTTTTTAAATATAGAGAATTCACAATTTATGCAGTCTCCTTGTTTCCTTGTCTCATCTGGACTCCTCTTGTTAAAAGACAAATGGCAGGTAAGGGGCAATAAAAGTTAATACCTCCAGATATTTTTGATTATTTTGGAACATAACTTTAGAAACGTCACTACTCTTTGACATAGTCTGTCAACACAAAATGGACATTACAAGCCTTTATTACAATGAAAGTAAATGTAAGAAAACGTATGTAGAAGGGGCTACCACACTATAAACACAATATATTTTAACCTTTAGATGCTTTTTCAAGGAATACTTACCAATTTGTTCATTCTTGGTGAGGTTCAAATCAAAGTCAAAATCCTTTATAAGTAAAGACATCTTGGTGTCCCAGATTTTGATCCTTGATGAACAGGTACATGTTTTCCACTCTGTCCACCTCTGGCTGGTCTGGATAGCTGGGAGAAATTGCAGGTGGGGTTAATATCTTCACTGGCCCCTGTCTTGCTGATCCTGTCTTCTCCTGCCTCTTCTATCAGGCTGTTCTTCCTTGTTGAACTGCCTCTCATTGGTGGATCAGTAGTTTTTCTTGCTCTGACTCTGTCCCTGCAGGTGTTTTGATAGGTCTTCTCATTCCTAGCTTAAACTTGAATCTGAAGCTCGTGATGATGAGTCAGCTCCATTAAATAAAGTTGCATGTGCTTCTAGCTCAAGAAAACACATTCAACTTTATTTACAGACATCCATCGTAAGTGCTTTTGCTGTTCAAGTCTTCAGGGAGACTGCTGTCTGTCCCAACACATATTGGGTAGGAGGTGAGCTAAACCCTGAACAGGGCACAGGCAATTTAGTGTTTCCAATTCATCCTGTTTGGGGGGGAAAAAAAAAATAAAATTTCTTTCAAGGGAGCTCCTATCTCAAGAGTTCCTGGCAGCTCCCTCATGTTTTCCACCATATCAGACACAGGCCAGCATAAAGAAATAAAGAAAGGTGCGAGACGCACCAAAAACACTGACCTGTGTACCATGATGAAACAAACTATTTACAAATGTACAATAATAACTCCTCAGCCAACCATATCCATGGTGCAGCATGTCTGCATGGGCCCCGGTGCAAGACGCTACCTGGGTGCTCTCTAGCCGTGCCAGATGCACAGGCCACAAGGGACAGACCAAAAGCTGCAGCAGTGCAAATGTGGTCAAAGCACCAAAGAACCTCTGGGAGCTGCTTAAAGTCCTGGTTGGTGCATGAGAACTGGTGGATTGTTGGACCATCCCATCACACTCTCAAGCGCTTCTTTGGTGGAGACAGGCTGCTGCTGCTGCTGCTGCTCTCTTCCTCTGTATCCTTCCGCTTCCCCTGTTTCAGAGTCTTTGCGCACTTTGTCGACACCTTATTAAACCGACAGAGGACTGACATGAGAAGGTGTCCGTCTGCAGTGTAGTCGGTCACTCTCCAGCAGTTGGTCAGCTCAGCGCTTTCAGTGCGGTACACAGTGGAGATGACTCTGGTGACAGTGCTGCCATCAAACTCCAAGCTGCGGACACAGTTCCTGCGGTCGGCCTTCAGCGCTTCTATCTCCGTCTTCTCAGGAAGAACTGGAGTCAGTATATTTGGAGGAGGAGAACTGGAGCCTGCAGTGGGCACCACCAGACTTGCTGGTTCTTCCGTTAGAGGAGATGGTGGGGCATTCTCCCTCTGGCTGTGCCTGCTATGAGGAAAGGGCGTGAACATCAGGCGCGAGATGTACAATCCTTTCACTGGGATTAAAGGGAAGTCCTTAGAACCTGTCACGAGGCTGTGGTACAGGCTGGGTATGGACTCGTAAATGGAGTCGATGTTTGATCTGCTCAGAGGACGGTTCCTCAGGTTTGTAGCGATTATCTGAAGGATTTGCATTGGCCTCACCAGACGACCTAAATGGAAAGAAAAAAACCAAACAAAAAACATTAGTCACATTAGTCATGACATGATCTGACTAATAAAAGTCTGGATTAAAATGTGGAGATAACTGTGCAGTTCTGACTTTAAAACAGTTTCAAACAAACTCTGCTGTTACATTTTGGCATTCTGTACTAGTGAAATAAGAATAAAAAGGATTTAAATATTCTTCAATTTCACTGCTTCTCTTCAATGTTACAGATTGTTTCCAACATTTTTTGTTGGTTTTATTTCAATTAAGACCTTAAGCAGGTGAAAGCAAAAATGTACGTTTGTAGCGCATTTAAGTTGACTGGTGTGCTGTGCAAACACTGAGGAGTGATTACGGACTAAGCTTCACGTTTCAAGGAGGTTGTAACTGCTTCAAACTGTTATAAATGAATACAAACCATATCGTGTTCACGGCTCATACACTTCCATGATTTATTACCTCCCTCGTTACATCAAGGTCGGACGATAGGTAACAATATCATCTAAGTCCCGAGATGATGTTGTTATTTTATGTGCGCAATATAATGACTTACCCGCCTATTATCGGTCACTGCGCACTAGATAAAGTATATAATCTCCGAGGGCTCTGTACTTTTCAAAGTAATGTATATAACCTTTCTCATTTTCAAATGTGTAAACTCAACAGCACCGATCTACAGGTGACTGAAGAACTTTAAATCCAGATCCGACAATTAAGTCATAAATTCTTTCAATGAACGATCATGTTTCCACTCAGGTATGAATAAACTTGCACTTGTACAGGTCTTGGATTTGTGAATTTGATGCTGTAATCAAAATTAAAACATGCAAACTCAACCATCCACGTACAAAAGCGGGGCCCCAGGTTGAGCACACCGACGTCAGACGTTGATCTCTGGATCGTTCTGATTTTTGACGTCGTCTCCATGGCGAGTGGAACATATACAACTTTTAGCATCTCTTAAAAATGGCCGGGCGCCATCTTTGTCCTATACTTTCAATGTTAACTGGACGAAACTTGTGCAACCCCTCAGAAGGGATGTGTTTCTCAAACATTGCATTAATATTCATACATTTCCACCAGTGACATATACACTCGTGAAATTCCATCGTCTGTAATAATTTGACACCAAAATAACACGTGTAAGTCAGGTGTAATGGTTAATGGTCGTCTTAAATGTGGTCTACTGTGTTTTACCATAGCGTCTATCAAGCGAACAGCAGATGCCTAAGGTCAGCAGGTGTTTCTCACGGCGTAAACCAGTTGAGGCCATTTTTGCCACTTCCACAGCTGGTTCCTGAAGATGTCCACAGGTCAAAGGCTGTTTTATTAAGTGAGGGTTGTCACAGTCTTCGCAACAAGGCAGCACTTGGCTTCAAGGTTGAAGAGTTTCACTTCACAAGAGTTCTGCTTCTGTCAGCGCTCAGGTGGAGAATGGATATAGAACTGTGGGCTCTGCTTTTATAGAGACAGCTCAACACGTCACTCATCACCATGACTTCAGTGTACTTACAGAAACCAAATGTTAAATATTACATTTTATTATTATCTGTTTTATGCAAAGCTAAACCTTACCTGTATACATTTAATAATAATGATAATAATTTTAAAATATATTTAACTGAAATGGTTAATTGCTTATTTTCAGTAGTAACAACTTGTCTAATGTTACTGTGAAGGATTTATAGTCCTTCATATTTTCAGGAAATAAAAGCTTGTTTTCTGCATTTTTTCAGCAACAGATATTCAGTGTACTTACAGAAACCAAATTAAAAATTTTCTTATTATCTGTTTTATGCAAAGCTAAACGTTACCTGTATACATTTAATAATAATAATAATAATAATAATAATAATAATAATAATAATATTGTTAGGGTAGAAAGGCCTTTAGGTGAGTAACAAAGAACAACAATAAGTCTATGAAGATTAAAATGATTTATTACAGAATATCAAGTCGAATTAAAGAGAACAACCATCAGTATTCAGCAATGATCATCAGACAGAGACAAGAGTCTATCTATTCGGCCGAATAGGGTGCAGCACTCTTTCCACCACTGAGGTTTCAGAGTCTGCACACGTGCCAACTATAAGACAAATCCTTATATACAGTGATGGTCACGTAGCCGTTGTCGTCAGCACGAATAAACAGGTTAAATTCCACACTCTGTCCTCGAATCTGCACAAATGTACAGCCGGTTCAGACCAGCATTTATTTGTTATAATCAGTATATACGGTTCATTCAAACAATCCTAAGTTCAGAGAACATAGCATCCCTTTACATTAAAAGAACATAGTTCAACAGGTTTAATCAATGATAAGTAGCAATGAATAAAAAAAGAAATAAAACATTTCCCATTACAAATATAATATATGATATAATAATATATGATAATAATATATAATAATAATAATAATCATCATCATTTTAAAATATATTTAACTGAAATGGTTAATTGCTTATTTTCAGTAGTAACAACTTGTCTAATGTTACTGTGAAGGATTTATAGTCCTTCATATTTTCAGGAAATAAAAGCTTGTTTTCTGCATTTTTTCAGCAACAGATATTCAGTGTATTTACATTCTGTAACTGAATGTTTTCACTATGAGTGGTGGAGGCTCCCATTCCTGCATCTAATTCAGACTCCTCACACGTAGAAGGGATTCGCAGGAAAGGATGGATGGATTCCTGCGTTACTGTGTAAACAGAAGAGAGAGCTGACAAAGAAACAAGAGCGCATTTTGTTTGTTGAAACTATTTTCCCAGAACAAAATACAAAAATATTTTTTAGCTTTTATGTAAGGTCTGTAACAGTGATTCATTATCAGCCTAAAAAGGTATAAAATTATCATTTTACACCCTGTATACTGTAAATGTTACACAGTTTGGCTGAGCACCTTTAAACTTGATCCCCCTTTTTTCCAGTTGTTTGTTTTTCATATATCATAACTTTTATACCTTCATCAACTTGTTCTTGTTGGGACCAGGCATGGGACACATAAACAAGTTGCCAGTTTGTCACTATTTTACTTTTATTTAAAAACGCTGTTTAATGTAGTTTTAGTCTTGCAAATAATTCTTTTATTTTCCATTCAGTTTTGAGAAAATATCCAGCTGAGATGATATTAGTGCTGTAAAAAAAACACAGTGTGTTCAAGAACGCAGCCACTTAACAGAATAAAATCATTTCCGTCTGGTTTACTGATGTAGGCAATGAGGTTGGTACATTTTGACACCACTTACTCAACTCAGGAGCTCTTTGAGGAATTCCTATATCATCATTTTCAGTGTCAAACCAGGTCATAAACATTTAGCAAGCACTTTTATCAAATAATGCATAAACTTTGTGTCTTTCTTTCTTTCTCATTAATTACACATTTTTTAAACCTTTGAAGGCTGTATTCAGGTCCCAATCTCCCCTGGAAATGAGTTTGAATCCCACTTGTCCTGATGATCTTCAGGACAGCAAACGGTCTCTGATGATGCTGCTGCTGCAGCAGATGAGGTGGACATCTAGGGCCGCTTGTCCTCACTGGAAATGGATAAAGACAGACAAAGAGGATACCAGTTAATAACCTCAGCAACCCAACAGGTGAAGTATTCAACTATATATGAATTTTAAATAATAGCCTGAAATAAATGTATACTCGTAAAATCTTTTTAAATCAGAAGGTTCACTCAGCCTGCTGTTTCCATCTTCCTTCAACTCCTCTCGTCCTTCTAGAAGACAAATGACAGATAAGGGGAAATAACATTAAATAATTTCATCAAAATTATGTAAAAAGAAAAATTATTTATCATTATATACATTTTGATGAGGACATACAATAAATGCATAGTTATCTTTTTAGTTGAGAGGGTTCAGCGGATGCTGTCTCGTCTAGTCGAGACAAGGGGCAGAAGGAAGGTAATAGTAAACCGTCTGGTTTATTTTTGATGTGGGAAATGAGGTTGGTACATTTGGACACAACTTACTCAACTCATGAGCTCTTTGTGGAGTTTTTGTATCATTATTTTCAGTGTCCGAGCCTGAAGAAGAAAGGGGTTGGGGTTGGGGGGTCAAGTGCTTATGGCAGTCGTTTTATTTATTCACGCTTGACAACAATAATAATAACATTAACTGTAACTCTGTGGAGCTACTCATGCCATTGGCCACTAGCTAACGTCTTCTTCTGGGAGATGTTTTACTTCCCTTCCACTCATCATCACACCACCATTATCTCATTCTCTTTAGATGCTCATTTGTGTGTCGAGTTGTGTGTAAACCCTCCATCCTCCCTTCTCATTGCCAGATCTTTTATCGTTTAACTGTTAAAGATGAAGCTAGTGACGCTAAAAAAGTATATACCATATAAAAAAAACTTTATTAAAAAAATCTGTGTGAATGAAGATGACCTTTGAAGATTTAGTGACGGACACTTTTCCCGTCCTTTTTGATGTTGTTGTTGTAGTAGTTGTTGTTGTTGTCTTTTCTTTTCTCTCTTGTGTAATTTTTTTCGAGGGAAGGGGATTAGACCTAATGGGAGGGGGTTAAGCGGGATCTCAGGGTCCAATCATATCATGTCTTTTATTTGTTTCATTGAGATTCAATGTTGTCTGTTTTTAAACATTTTTTATTATGTGTTCTATCCCTTCAGATCAGCCTGTAGTTTGTCGTAAGTTTTTTGTTTTTGTTTTTTTGGTATGACTGGATCAAATGCTTAAACACACACATACAGTGGCTTATTATCCAGGTCTGAAAATTTTACCGTATTGTATATGGAAATAAATTTGATCACTTTACATCTACTGAACAGGTGGAAATAGCACAAAAAGCTTTGTTTACCAGTCACATAAATACTTTTGCTTTATTCAACTAGCCTACAAATAGGCCTACACATTTCATGCAATTTAGTTTTTGTGTGACATGAGTAATATCATCACTGTACATAATATTTAATACCAACCAAAGTCTTTACAGGAATAGTCTGACATTTTAGGAAATACGCATATTTGCGTTCTTGTTGTGAGGTGAGAAGATCGATACTACTCTGATGTCTGTATGCTAAATATGTAGCATGAGCTAGTTAGCGTAGCGTAGCTTAATGACTGGAAATCCAGGGAAGCAGCTAGCCTGGATCTGTCCAATGATAACAAAATCTGCCTACCGGCACCTCTAAAGTTCACTAATTCTAATAACACATCTTATTTGTTCAAACCGTACAAAAACCTATGTGTAAAAAAAAAAAAAAATACCATTTTCCGTTTTACAGGAGAATGGCCAAGAAATGGACTGGCTCATAACTCCTGGCCAAATGACAGTTTTGCACGAATTAAAGGAACAAGATGTAACGTGTCATTAGGATTAGTGAGCTGTAGATGTACTGGTAGGCAGACTTGGGTATCACCAGACTAGCTGTTTCCCTTTATGCTAAGCTCCCAAAATATCAGACTATTCCTTTAAATTGGGTAAAAACAAATTAAAGTCTAAGGAGATTGAAAGTTTAAAGGTGTGTAGGAAACTCTCAGATAAGCCTACTGCACACCCATATGCTGTCATAAAATGACAAGATCCAATGCTGTCACAGCACATAAAACGTCAATGTCACGCGATTCCCTGCCATTGTTTGCTCTGTCTCCTTGTGTTGTTGAGAGTCCCCCTCTTAAAGTAGTGAGACCTGTTGACAGTGTAGTTCATAAGCCTGTTGTCTTAATTCTTGCCCCCCCCCCTTTTGTAAGTGTGAATGTTTGTTAAAGAGTGTATGACCATATGAAAGCTGAAGTGATCATAGCTGGCGTGTGCGTGTGTGTGTGTGTCTAAACGTCTCTATATGTGTTTGTACACATCCGTTCTCGTAGGCCATGGTTGCTTCGTTAACAGCTGCCTCAGGATCCTAGCCTGTGCATCAGGGGGAGAAATTATTTATTTTGTTTTGTCAGATGCAAGCTGACCAACAACTGCCTCAGAAACTGGTGTTTAACAGAGTTTAAAGGGGCATTGACCAGTTATGGAGGATCTAACAGAAAAAGTAATTAAGTAGCATTATGGGAATCGTAGGTTCCAGTGATTTTGAGGCTTGACCCATACTGGGTCTAAATGTCTTGCCCACCTCTGACTCCATTTTGACCACCCCAACTTTTGAAAAACTTTTAAGGAAAATAAATTCAAATTATTTATATAGCCCCATATCATACCAGAAGTTATCTCAGGGCACCTTTCATATAGAGCAGGTATAGACCGTTTATAGTTGTATTTACAGAGACCCAGAGAGAGAGAGAGCAGGAGGAAAGAGAACATGGCACAATCCACGTTCCTAATACAGCTGTATCATAATAATAAGGCTAATAATAATGATAATAATAATAATAATCAGACTACATATAAAAATAATAATGATAATTGAAGCAGTGCGTGTTGAGCAGGAGAGAGGAGAGAGATGAGAATGGACAAATCTACAGGAGAGAGAAGAGGTCAAGTTAGTAACGAGCATTGATGGGATATGAATGTGTAAAGATGGAGAGGGAGAGGAGGAGAGAGGAGCTCGGGGCATCATGGGAAGTCACCTGGCAACCTAGGCCTAATTAATGACAAGGTTAAGGTTTAATTACAGCTACTTTAAGGACTGCAGTACATAGCTAGTTAATAAAGACAGGTTGATTATATCTAGTAAAGAGGTGCTAACTAGAGGTAAAACTTCCTTAGTTGGGAAGGGGTCTAAGAGGTTGATGGTTTAGATGAAGACGTTGTTGAAGGTGGTTGGCGAAGGTCGATGGGAGAGAAACTGTCTGTATCGGGTTTAAAGCTGTTTCTAAGGTTCCTGTGTTTGAAGATAAATCCATGCCGGTTGAGGGGCAGGAGGTGGTGAATTTTGTCTCTAATAGTTAGAATTTTATCATTAAAGAATTTCATGAAATCGTCACTACTGAGAGCGGTAGGAATACATTCAGCAATAGAGCTATGACTCTCTCAGCCTGGCTACAGTGCTGAAAAGAAACCTAGGGTTGTTTTTATTTTCCTCCATTAAAGATGAGTAATTGGCTGCTCTGGCATTACAGAGGGCCTTACTTATATGTTTTAAGACTATCATGCCAGGCTAAGCAGGATTCGTCCAGTTCCTTTCAAGTTTTCGCGTACTATGCTTTAATATGCGGGTTTGGGAGTTAAACCATGGGGGCAATAGAGTTGAGTGTAATTCTCATTGAGCCAGCAGCACTACTAACAAGTAGAAACAGTTCGGAGGGACTACAGTTAGCATAGGAGTCCTCCATTAGATTTAATAATACAGCTTTAGATGGGAGCGATTTAATCACATTTAATTCTCCTATTTTGTTGTACTTTTGTGGTCTTAATTTTTATTAGGTTTGTCTGTATACCTCCCTTTCTGTTTATTTCTGAGTTCATTAATTTAGGTGGTGGTGCTGAGGGGGCAGTGTCTATTGGGTTTTGGAAAATAAACATTTCTACTTTATTTGCTACCTTTTTCATGTAGTTATAATCAAGAAAAACCTTTTTTTTCCTTGCAAAACCCCTTTATCTTCTTGGAAAACTGTATTGTTAATGGTTGTAGTGTACTCCAAAATAAATATCATTAAACATCACTAAACAAACCACAGAAATAACATGTTTAACATTCTGATTTTCTTCTGTCATATACAGATTTTCTCCATTATTGATTTCCAAATGGTTTACATTTTCGTTGTATCATGGCCAAAGATCCTACATGAAGTACAAGCAAGATGCTCTGGAAAGGCTGTTTTTAGTCCTTGTTTGTGCCTGAACATTTTCCAGAATATGAATCTACTGAGATAGAATGTTTTTAGCACTTCCTTTACCTTTGGACTTTGAGTCATGATAGGCTCCTATTGAAACTACGGGCTGATGTCTTTGCTCATTTGTTCTTCAATTGTAAACCTCTTCACTGCTGCACTTTGTCCAAAGAATATCAATTATGTCTTGATCTGTTTCATTGGATTTATAGTTTTCTCAGACTAAATTGATTCATCTACCAGTGAATAATTATTTAATCATGAACCCACTCCTCCGCTGTCCTGCCATGTGATCACCAGAAGCTCACGCCTACTTTCAACTGTACAATTCAATTGTGTCATCTTAAGTGGTTTTAAGAGGCGGGGGTTTGTGTGTGTCTTGGTAGGGTAGGAGTGTGTGTGTGGCAGCCTTCACACCAAACCCCTTCTCCTCATACTTTATCAATAATTCACCTGCCCCACTGAAGGAAGGGTGACAGCAGGTGAGGTAGCTGCAGGGGGGCCCCGCCTCCACCATCGTCTAACATTTAAACAGGAGTCAGGCAAATTATGATGCAGGCGCATGAATTGATCGACAAGAGGCTGTACCACTCTATATTTTATTGCCAAGGAGAAAATCTTGTTTAATGTAAATTCCGTTTCACCCAGCTGGTGGGTAACATCATCCATCAGCCAAAGCTTCTTTTTTTTTTTAAATAAAAGAATCTGGATGAGGTATCCAACTATGCTGCCCTCTAAAGCCAGAACACAGTAACCACATCTTTGGTCAAAATTACAATCAAGACCAGGATATGACTTTTTTGCTTCGGTTAGTAGAGTAGCATTAACTGTTGTGTCTGTCTCAGCTTCTAACCCTGGTGGAATTTACTTGACTTAATGTGATTAAACTAACAGTTACATTTCAATCATATATTCAAATGTATTCAATTTGAATTTATGAACCTGGCTTGTAAGTTGAAACAGACGAGAGAGCTGAAAGTAAATGTAAGAAAATGTATGTAGAAGGGGCTACCACACTATAAACACAATATATTTTAACTTTTAGATGCTTTTTCAAGGAATACTTACCAATTTCTTCATTCTTGGTGAGGTTTCAAATCAAAGTCAAAATCCTTTATAAGTAAAGACATCTTGGTGTCCCAGATTCTTATCCTTGATGAACAGGTACATGTTTTCCACTCTGTCCACCTCTGGCTGGTCTGGATAGCTGGGAGAAATTGTAGGTGGGGTTAATATCTTCACTGGCCCCTGTCTTGCTGATCCTGTCTTTTCCTGCCTCTTCTATCAGGCTGTTCTTCCTTGTTGAACTGCCTCTGATTGGTGGATCAGTAGTATTTCTTGCTCTGACTCTGTCCCTGCAGCTGTTTTAATAGGTCTTCTCATTCCTATCTTAAACTTGAATCTGAAGCTTGTGATGATGAGTCAAGTTGCATGTGCTTCTAGCTCAAGAAAACACATTCAACTTTATTTTCAGACATCCATCGTAAGTGCTTTTGCTGTTCAAGTCTTCAGGGAGACTGCTGTCTGTCCCAACACATATTGGGTAGGAGGTGAGGTAAACCCTGAACAGGGCACAGGCAATTTAGTGTTTCCAATTCATCCTGTTTGGGGGGGGGATCTCTTTCAAGAGAGCCCCTATCTCAAAAGTTCTTGGCAGCTCCTCATGCTTTCCACCATACCAGACACACAGGCCAGCATAAAGAAATAAAGAAAGGTGTGAGACGCACCAAAAACACTGACCTGTGTACCAGGATGAAACAAACTATTTACAAATCCACAATAATAACTCCTCAGCCAACCATATTCATGGTGCAGCATGTCTGCATGGGCCCCGGTGCAAGACGCTACCTGGGTGCTCTCTAGCCGTGCCAGATGCACAGGCCACAAGGGACAGACCAAAAGCTGCAGCAGTGCAAATGTGGTCAAAGCACCAAAGAACCTCTGGGAGCTGCTTAATGTCCTGGTGTCTCAGGATCCTAGCCTGTGTATCAGGGGGAGAAATTATTTATTTTGTTTTGTCAGATGCAAGCTGACCAACAACTGCCTCAGAAACTGGTGTTTAACAGAGTTTAAAGGGGCATTGGCCAGTTATGGAGGATCTAACAGAAAAAGTAATTAAGTAGCATTATGGGAATCGTAGGTTCCAGTGATTTTGAGTCTTGACCCATACTGGGTCTAAATGTCTTGCCCACCTCTGACTCCATTTTGACCACCCCAACTTTTGAAAAACTTTAAGGGAAAATAAATTCAAATTATTTATATAGCCCCACATCATACCAGAAGTTATCTCAGGGCACCTTTCATATAGAGCAGGTATAGACCGTTTATAGTTGTATTTACAGAGACCCAGAGAGAGAGAGAGAGAGCAGGAGGAAAGAGAACATGGCACAATCCACGTTCCTAATACAGCTGTATCATAATAATAAGACTAATAATAATGATAATAATAATAATAATCAGACTACATATAAAAATAATAATGATAATTGAAGCAGTGCGTGTTGAGCAGGAGAGAGGAGAGCGATGAGAATGGACAAATCTACAGGAGAGAGAAGAAGTCAAGTTAGTAACGAGCATTGATGGGATATGAATGTGTAAAGATGGAGAGGGAGAGGAGGAGAGGAGCTCGGGGCATCATGAGAAGTCACCTGGCAACCTAGGCCTAATTATTGACAAGGTTAAGGTTTAATTACAGCTACTTTAAAGGACTGCAGTACATAGCTAGTTAATAAAGACAGATTGATTATATCTAGTAAAGAGGTGCCAACTAGAGGTAAAACTTCCTTAGTTGGGAAGGGGTCTAAGAGGTTGATGGTTTAGATGAAGACGTTGTTGAAGGTGGTTGGCGAAGGTCGATGGGAGAGAAACTGTCTAAGTATGTATCGGGTTTTAAAGCTGTTTCTAAGGTTCCTGTGTTTGAAGATAAATCCATGCCGGTTGAGGGGCAGGAGGTGGTGAAATTTGTCTCTAATCGTTAGAATTTTATCATTAAAGAATTTCATGAAATCGTCACTACTGAGAGCGGTAGGAATACATTCAGCAATAGAGCTATGACTCTCTCTCAGCCTGGCTACAGTGCTGAAAAAGAAACCTAGGGTTGTTTTTATTTTCCTCCATTAAAGATGAGTAATAGGCTGCTCTGGCATTACAGAGAGCCTTACTTATATGTTTTAAGACTATCATGCCAGGCTAAGCAGGATTCGTCCAGTTCCTTTCAAGTATTCGCGTACTATGCTTTAATATGCGGGTTTGGGAGTTAAACCATGGGGGCAATAGAGTTGAGTGTAATTCTCATTGAGCCAGCAGCACTACCAACAAGTAGAAACAGTTCGGAGGGACTACAGTTAGCATAGGAGTCCTCCATTAGATTTAATAATACAGCTTTAGATGGGAGCGATCTAATGTTTAAGAGTCCACATTTAATTCTCCTATTTTGTTGTACTTTTGTGGTCTTAATTATTATTAGGTTTGTCTGTATACCTCCCTTTCTGTTTATTTCTGAGTTCATTAATTTAGGTGGTGGTGCTGAGGGGGGGCAGTGTCTATTGGGTTTTGGGAAAAATAAACATTTCTACTTTATTTGCTACCTTTTTCATGTAGTAATAATCAAGAAAAACCTTTTTTTCCTTGCAAAACCCCTTTATCTTCTTGGAAAACTGTATTGTTAATGGTTGTAGTGTACTCCAAAATAAATATCATTAAACATCACTAAACAAACCACAGAAATAACATGTTTAACATTCTGATTTTCTTCTGTCATATACAGATTTTCTCCATTATTGATTTCCAAATGGTTTACATTTTTCGTTGTATCATGGCCAAAGATCCTACATGAAGTACAAGCAAGATGCTCTGGAAAGGCTGTTTTTAGTCCTTGTTTGTGCCTGAACATTTTCCAGAATATGAATCTACTGAGATAGAATGTTTTTAGCACTTCCTTTACCTTTGGACTTTGAGTCATGATAGGCTCCTATTGAAACTACGGGCTGATGTCTTTGCTCATTTGTTCTTCAATTGTAAACCTCTTCACTGCTGCACTTTGTCCAAAGAATATCAATTATGTCTTGATCTGTTTCATTGGATTTATAGTTTTCTCAGACTAAATTGATTCATCTACCAGTGAATAATTATTTAATCATGAACCCACTCCTCCGCTGTCCTGCCATGTGATCACCAGAAGCTCACGCCTACTTTCAACTGTACAATTCAATTGTGTCATCTTAAGTGGTTTTAAGAGGCGGGGGTTTGTGTGTGTCTTGGTAGGGTAGGAGTGTGTGTGTGGCAGCCTTCACACCAAACCCCGTCTCCTCATACTTTATCAATAATTCACCTGCCCCACTGAAGGAAGGGTGACAGCAGGTGAGGTAGCTGCAGGGGGGCCCCGCCTCCACCATCGTCTAACATTTAAACAGGAGTCAGGCAAATTATGATGCAGGCGCATGAATTGATCGAAAAGAGGCTGTACCACTCTATATTTTATTGCCAAGGAGAAAATCTTGTTTAATGTAAATTCCGTTTCACCCAGCTGGTGGGTAACATCATCCATCAGCCAAAGCTTCTTTTTTTTTTTTAAATAAAAGAATCTGGATGAGGTATCCAACTATGCTGCCCTCTAAAGCCAGAACACAGTAACCACATCTTTGGTCAAAATTACAATCAAGACCAGGATATGACTTTTTTTGCCGGTTAGTAGAGTAGCATTAACTGTTGTGTCTGTCTCAGCTTCTAACCCTGGTGGAATTTACTTGACTTAATGTGATTAAACTAACAGTTACATTTCAATCACATATTCAAATGTATTCAATTTGAATTTATAAACCTGGCTTGTAAGTTGAAACAGACGAGAGAGCTGACAAAAGCGAGAACATTTCGTTTGTTGAAACTTTTTTCCCAGAACAAAATACAAAAATATTTTTTAGCTTTTATGTAAGGTCTGTGGCAGTGATTCATTATCATTCTAAAAGGTCAAAACTCATATTTAAACCTTGTATACTGTAAATGTCTACAGGGTGTAAAATGACAGATTTTGATCCTTAATGAACAGGTACATGTTTTCCACTCTGTCCACCTCTGGCTGGTCTGGATAGCTGGGAGAAATTGTAGGTGGGGTTAATATCTTCACTGGCCCCTGTCTTGCTGATCCTGTCTTTTCCTGCCTCTTCTATCAGGCTGTTCTTCCTTGTTGAACTGCCTCTGATTGGTGGATCAGTAGTATTTCTTGCTCTGACTCTGTCCCTGCAGCTGTTTTGATAGGTCTTCTCATTCCTATCTTAAACTTGAATCTGAAGCTTGTGATGATGAGTCAAGTTGCATGTGCTTCTAGCTCAAGAAAACACATTCAACTTTATTTACACACATCCATCGTAAGGGCTTTTGCTGTTCAAGTCTTCAGGGGGACTGCTGTCTGTCCCAACACATATTGGGTAGGAGGTGAGCTAAACCCTGAACAGGGCACAGGCAATTTAGTGTTTCCAATTCATCCTGTTTGGGGGGGAAAAAAAAAAATTTTCTTTCAAGGGGCTCCTATCTCAAGAGTTCCTGGAAGCTCCCTCATGTTTTCCACCATATCAGACACACAGGCCAGCATAAAGAAATAAAGAAAGGTCTGAGGCGCACCAAAAACACTGACCTGTGTACCATGATGAAAATAACTATTTACAAATGTACAATAATAACTCCTCAGCCAACCATATCCATGGTGCAGCATGTCTGCATGGGCCCCGGTGCAAGAGGCTACCTGGGTGCTCTCTAGCCGTGCCAGATGCACAGGCCACGAGGACAGACCAAAAGCTGCAGCAGTGCAAATGTGGTCAAAGCACCAAAGAACCTCTGGGAGCTGCTTAATGTCCTGGTTGGTGCATGAGAACTGGTGGATTGTCTGACCATCCCATCACACTCTCAAGCGCTTCTTTGGTGGAGACAGGCTGCTGCTGCTGCTGCTGCTCTCTTCCTCTGTATCCTTCCTCTTCCCCTGTTTCGGAGTCTTTGCGCACTTTAGCCGACACCTTGGTAAACCGACAGAGGACTGACATGAGAAGGTGTCCGTCTGCAGTGTAGTCGGTCACTCTCCAGCAGTTGGTCAGCTCAGCGCTTTCAGTGCGGTACACAGTGGAGATGACTCTGGTGACAGTGCTGCCATCAAACTCCAAGCTGCGGACACAGTTCCTGCGGTCGGCCTTCAGCGCTTCAATCTCTGTCTTCTCAGGAAGAACTGTAGTCAGTATATTTGGAGGAGGAGAACTGGAGCCTGCAGTGGGCACCATTAGACCTACTGGTTCTTCCGTTAGAGGAGATGGTGGGGTATTCTCCCTCTGGCTCTGCCTGCTATGAGGAAAGGGCGTGAACATCAGGCGCGAGCTGTACAATCCTTTCACTGGGATTAAAGGGAAGTCCTTAGAACCTGTCACGAGGCTGTGGTACAGGCTGGGTATGGACTCGTAAATGGAGTCGATGTTTGATCTGCTCAGAGGACGGTTCCTCAGGTTTGTAGAGATTATCTGAAGGATTTGCGTTGGCCTCACCAGACGACCTAAAAGGAAAGAAAAAAACCAAACAAAAAACATTAGTCACATTAGTCATGACATGATCCGACTAATTAAAGTCTGGATTAAAATGTGGAGATAACTGTGCAGTTCTGACTTTAAAACAGTTTCAAACAGACTCTGCTGTTACATTTTGGCATTCTGTACTAGTGAAATAAGAATAAAAAAGGATTTAAATATTCTTCAATTTTACTGCTTCTCTTCAATGTTACAGATTGTTTCCAACATCATTTGTTGGTTTTATTTGAATTAAAAACTTTGTCTAGTCGAGACAAGGGGCAGGAGGAAGTTAATAGTATTAAGAAGGCAATAGTTAATAAACAACTGCAGCACCAGAGGAACTATTTATCTGTACAGAAATTCTGATAATAACAAAGAATAAATGTATACTTAGCTTTTTTTAAATGAGAGTTTACAGGGCATGCTGCCTCCTCCCTTCTCTCCTCTCTAAAAGATACATGACAGATAAGGGGAAATAAAACTTAATAACTTCATCGAAAATGATGTGAAAACAAGAATTATTTATGATAATAGAAATTTGATGATGACGTATTATTGATGTATGCTTATGTTTTTAGGTGAGAGGGTTCACAGTGCATGCCGTCCTGTCTCCTCGCCCCTTGTCTTGTCTAGTCGAGACTAGGGGCAGAAGAACAGTAATAGTATTAAGAAGGTAATAGTTAATAAACAACTTCAGCAGCAAGAAGAACTTTTCATCTGTACAGGAATTCTGGTAATATCATAGAACAAAATGAATACTTATCTTTTGTTTTTTCAAATAGAGGGTTCACAATTTATGCAGTCTCCTTGTTTCCTTGTCTCATCTGGACTCCTCTGTATCCCTCCTGTGTTTTACCATAGCGTTTATCAAGCGAATAGCAGATGCCTAAGGTCAGCAGGTGTTTCTCACGGCGTAAATCAGTGGAGGCCATTTTTGCCACTTCCACAGCTGGTTCCTGAAGATGTCCACAGGTCAAAGGCTGTTTTATTAAGTGAGGGTTTTCACAGTCTTCGCAACAAGACAGCACTTGGCTTCAAGGTTGAAGAGTTTCACTTCACAAGAGTTCTGCTTCTGTCAGCGCTCAGGTGGAGAATGGATATAGAATTGTGGGCTCTGCTTTTATAGAGACAGCTCAACACGTCACTCATCACCATGACTTCAGTGTACTTACAGAAACCAAATGTTAAATATTACATTTTATTATTATCTGTTTTATGCAAAGCTAAACCTTACCTGTATACATCTAATAATAATAATAATAATTTTAAAATATATTTAACTGAAATGGTTAATTGCTTATTTTCAGTAGTAACAACTTGTCTAATGCTACTGTGAAGGATTTATAGTCCTTCATATTTTCTGGAAATAAAAGCTTGTTTTCTGCATTTTTTTCAGCAACAGCTATTCAGTGTATTTACATTCTGTAATTAGCTGTTTTCACTATGAGTGGTGGAGGCTCCCATTCCTGCATCTAATTCAGACTCCTCACACGTAGAAGGGATTCGAGGAAAGGATGGATGTATCCCTGCATTACTGTGTAAACAGATGAGAGAGCTGACAAAGAAAAAAGAGCACATTTTGTTTGTTGGAACTATTTTCCCAGAACAAAATGCAAAAATATTTTTTAGCCTTTATGTAAGGTCTGTGACAGTGATTCATTATCAGCCTAAAAGGTATAAAATTATCATTTTACACCCTGTATACTGTAAATGTTACACAGTTTGGCTGAGCACCTTTAAACTTGATCCCCCTTTTCCAGTTGGTTGTTTTCATATATCATAACTTTTATACCTTCATCAACTTGTTCTTGTTGGGACCAGGCATGGGACATGGGCCATTTTCACTATTTTACTTTTATTTAAAAACGCTGTTTAGTGTAGTTTCAATTTTGCTTCAACATTGTCTTGCAAATAATTCTTTCATTTTCCATTCAGTTTTGAGAAAATATCCAGCTAAGATGATATTAGTGCTGTAAAAAAAACACAGTGTGTTCAAGAACGCAGCCACTTAACAGAATAAAATCATTTCCGCCTGTTTTATTTTTTGATGCGGGCAATGAGGTTGGAACATTTTGACACCACTTACTCAACTCAGGAGCTCTTTGTGGAATTCCTATATCGTCATTTTCAGTGTCAAACCAGGTCATAAACATTTAGCAAGCACTTTTATCAAATAATGCATAAACTTTGTGTCTCTCTTTCTTTCTCATTATTTACACATTTTTTAAACCTTCGAAGGCTGCATTCAGGTCCCAGTCTCCCCTGGAGATGAGTTTGGATCCCACTTGTCCTGATGATCTTCAGGACAGCAAACTGACGATGCTGCTGCTGCAGCAGATGAGGAGGACGTCTGGGGCCGCTTGTCCTCACTGGAAATGGATAAAGACAGACAAAGAGGACAACAGTTAATAACCTCAGCAACCCAACAGGAGAAGTATTCAACTATATATGAATTTTAAATAATAGCATGAAATAAATTTATACTTACCTTTTTTTAAATCAGAGGGTTCACTCAGCCTGCCTGCTTACAGGGCATGCTGCCTCCTCCCTTCTCTCTCCTTTCTAAAAGACAAATGACAATTAAGGCGAAATAAGTCGATAAATTAATCAAAATTATGTAAAAAGAAGAACAATTTATCGTTATATACAATTCTGATAATAATTTATAATAAATGCATACTTATTTCTTTTAATGAAGGGGTTCACAGTGCATGGCATCTCCTCTGCTTGTCTCCTCTGGTCTTTGTCTTGTTTGTCCTCGTGTCATCTCATTTCTTTACTCTAAGAGACAAATGGGAGACAGTGAAAGTAATAGTTAATAAACAACTTAAGCCCAAGAGGAACTATTTATCTGTAAAGGAATTCTGATAATAACAACGAATAAAATTTATACTTATCTTTTTTTAAATGAGAGTTTACAGGGCACGCTGCCTCCTCCCTTCTCTCCTCTCTAAAAGACACATGACAAATAAGGCGAAATAACAATTAATAACTTCATCAAAATTATGTAAAAAGAGGAACAATTTATCGTTATATACAATTCTGATAATAATTTATAATAAATGCATACTTATCTTTTTTAATGAAGGGGTTCACAGTGCATGGCATCTCCTCTGCTTGTCTCCTCTGGTCTTTGTCTTGTTTGTCCTCGTGTCATCTCATCTCTTTACTCTAAGAGACAAATGGGAGACAGTGAAAGTAATAGTTAATAAACAACTTAAGCCCAAGAGGAACTATTTATCTGTAAAGGAATTCTGATAATAACAACGAATAAAATTTATACTTATCTTTTTTTAAATGAGAGTTTACAGGGGACGCTGCTTCCTCCCTTCTCTCCTCTCTAAAAGACACATGACAAATAAGGCGAAATAACAAATAATAACTTCATCAAAATCATGTAAAAAGAAGAACAATTTATCGTTATATACAATTCTGATAATGATTTATAATAATTGCATACTTATCTTTTTTAATGAGGGGGTTCACAGTGCATGGCATCTCCTCTGCTTGTCTCCTCTGGTCTTTATCTTGTTTCTCCTCGCATTCCTAAAATAACATAGATGAAACTGAAGAATTATCTTTTTTTTAAATATAGAGAATTCACAATTTATGCAGTCTCCTTGTTTCCTTGTCTCATCTGGACTCCTCTTGTTAAAAGACAAATGGCAGGTAAGGGGCAATAAAAGTTAATACCTCCAGATATTTTTGATTATTTTGGAACATAACTTTAGAAACGTCACTACTCTTTGACATAGTCTGTCAACACAAAATGGACATTACAAGCCTTTATTACAATGAAAGTAAATGTAAGAAAACGTATGTAGAAGGGCTACCACACTATAAACACAATATATTTTAACCTTTAGATGCTTTTTCAAGGAATACTTACCAATTTGTTCATTCTTGGTGAGGTTCAAATCAAAGTCAAAATCCTTTATAAGTAAAGACATCTTGGTGTCCCAGATTTTGATCCTTGATGAACAGGTACATGTTTTCCACTCTGTCCACCTCTGGCTGGTCTGGATAGCTGGGAGAAATTGCAGGTGGGGTTAATATCTTCACTGGCCCCTGTCTTGCTGATCCTGTCTTCTCCTGCCTCTTCTATCAGGCTGTTCTTCCTTGTTGAACTGCCTCTCATTGGTGGATCAGTAGTTTTTCTTGCTCTGACTCTGTCCCTGCAGGTGTTTTGATAGGTCTTCTCATTCCTAGCTTAAACTTGAATCTGAAGCTCGTGATGATGAGTCAGCTCCATTAAATAAAGTTGCATGTGCTTCTAGCTCAAGAAAACACATTCAACTTTATTTACAGACATCCATCGTAAGTGCTTTTGCTGTTCAAGTCTTCAGGGAGACTGCTGTCTGTCCCAACACATATTGGGTAGGAGGTGAGCTAAACCCTGAACAGGGCACAGGCAATTTAGTGTTTCCAATTCATCCTGTTTGGGGGGGGAAAAAAAAATAAAATTTCTTTCAAGGGAGCTCCTATCTCAAGAGTTCCTGGCAGCTCCCTCATGTTTTCCACCATATCAGACACAGGCCAGCATAAAGAAATAAAGAAAGGTGCGAGCAGCACCAAAACACTGACCTGTGTACCATGATGAAAATAACTATTTACAAATGTACAATAATAACTCCTCAGCCAACCATATCCATGGTGCAGCATGTCTGCATGGGCCCCGGTGCAAGACGCTACCTGGGTGCTCTCTAGCCGTGCCAGATGCACAGGCCACAAGGGACAGACCAAAAGCTGCAGCAGTGCAAATGTGGTCAAAGCACCAAAGAACCTCTGGGAGCTGCTTAAAGTCCTGGTTGGTGCATGAGAACTGGTGGATTGTTGGACCATCCCATCACACTCTCAAGCGCTTCTTTGGTGGAGACAGGCTGCTGCTGCTGCTGCTGCTCTCTTCCTCTGTATCCTTCCGCTTCCCCTGTTTCAGAGTCTTTGCGCACTTTGTCGACACCTTATTAAACCGACAGAGGACTGACATGAGAAGGTGTCCGTCTGCAGTGTAGTCGGTCACTCTCCAGCAGTTGGTCAGCTCAGCGCTTTCAGTGCGGTACACAGTGGAGATGACTCTGGTGACAGTGCTGCCATCAAACTCCAAGCTGCGGACACAGTTCCTGCGGTCGGCCTTCAGCGCTTCTATCTCCGTCTTCTCAGGAAGAACTGGAGTCAGTATATTTGGAGGAGGAGAACTGGAGCCTGCAGTGGGCACCACCAGACTTGCTGGTTCTTCGGTTAGAGGAGATGGTGGGGCATTCTCCCTCTGGCTGTGCCTGCTATGAGGAAAGGGCGTGAACATCAGGCGCGAGATGTACAATCCTTTCACTGGGATTAAAGGGAAGTCCTTAGAACCTGTCACGAGGCTGTGGTACAGGCTGGGTATGGACTCGTAAATGGAGTCGATGTTTGATCTGCTCAGAGGACGGTTCCTCAGGTTTGTAGCGATTATCTGAAGGATTTGCATTGGCCTCACCAGATGACCTAAATGGAAAGAAAAAAACCAAACAAAAAACGTAGTCACATTAGTCATGACATGATCTGACTAATAAAAGTCTGGATTAAAATGTGGAGATAACTGTGCAGTTCTGACTTTAAAACAGTTTCAAACAAACTCTGCTGTTACATTTTGGCATTCTGTACTAGTGAAATAAGAATAAAAAGGATTTAAATATTCTTCAATTTCACTGCTTCTCTTCAATGTTACAGATTGTTTCCAACATTTTTTGTTGGTTTTATTTCAATTAAGACCTTAAGCAGGTGAAAGCAAAATGTACGTTTGTAGCGCATTTAAGTTGACTGGTGTGCTGTGCAAACACTGAGGAGTGATTACGGACTAAGCTTCACGTTTCAAGGAGGTTGTAACTGCTTCAAACTGTTATAAATGAATACAAACCATATCGTGTTCACGGCTCATACACTTCCATGATTTATTACCTCCCTCGTTACATCAAGGTCGGACGATAGGTAACAATATCATCTAAGTCCCGAGATGATGTTGTTATTTTATGTGCGCAATATAATGACTTACCCGCCTATTATCGGTCACTGCGCACTAGATAAAGTATATAATCTCCGAGGGCTCTGTACTTTTCAAAGTAATGTATATAACCTTTCTCATTTTCAAATGTGTAAACTCAACAGCACCGATCTACAGGTGACTGAAGAACTTTAAATCCAGATCCGACAATTAAGTCATAAATTCTTTCAATGAACGATCATGTTTCCACTCAGGTATGAATAAACTTGCACTTGTACAGGTCTTGGATTTGTGAATTTGATGCTGTAATCAAAATTAAAACATGCAAACTCAACCATCCACGTACAAGAAGCGGGGCCCCAGGTTGAGCACACCGACGTCAGACGTTGATCTCTGGATCGTTCTGATTTTTGACGTCGTCTCCATGGCGAGTGGAACATATACAACTTTTAGCATCTCTTAAAAAATGGCCAGGCGCCATCTTTGTCCCTATACTTTCAATGTTAACTGGACGAAACTTGTGCAACCCCTCAGAAGGATGTGTTTCTCAAACATTGCATTAATATTCATACATTTCCACCAGTGACATATACACTCGTGAAATTCCATCGTCTGTAATAATTTGACACCAAAAATAACACGTGTAAGTCAGGTGTAATGGTTAATGGTCGTCTTAAATGTGGTCTACTGTGTTTTACCATAGCGTCTATCAAGCGAACAGCAGATGCCTAAGGTCAGCAGGTGTTTCTCACGGCGTAAACCA